>NW_026113308.1:0-29958 GCF_024323335.1 Lathyrus oleraceus | reverse complement strand
ACTCAGATGTAGTCAAAAAATATTTCGCGTAATGCGACAAGAGGTTCTCTAAGTAGTTTGATGAAGATGGAAAGAATTGTGTTCAGGAAGAGCGTGCAAATCAAATAGATACTATTTCCAATACTAGGAGATGGTTCATTATTAATGTGGCTTTTTCTTTTTATTGGGCAGACAATATTTTTGTTACCTTTTCCACTCCATATTAATTGCCATATTTTCTCAAGAAACCAAGCCCCTAATTTTCCCTTTTCATATTTCAGTTGGACGTCATACAAATCCCTTGCAGTCCTGTTGGTTAGTTGCATTTCATGCGGTAGAACTATGAGTTTGTTTTCCACATATTTGTAAGAACAAAAAATTGTTCTACAACAGATTCCTTGATTTTGATGATAAAAAAGGATGAAACCAAAAATGGCACCCTAACGAAAAGTTTCTAAGTGTGCAGGGTTCTAAAGAAAGAAGGAAGAAATCTGATGATGTCATCAGATACAGAACCAGATCAGATAGAAATTATCAGAAGATAAGAAGCATCTGAAGTAGAAACACGTTCAAGAAAGTCTAACTCTGAGCAAAACAGCAAAATATCAGAAGCATCTGAACAAGAAGTAAGCTCTAGAAGTTCTGACTCTGATCAACGCTATCTCTAAACTCCAGAACTTATCATCGCTATCTGAAGAATCCATCAGAATCCAAAAGAGATCAACATCAGAAGCAAGACTCCAAGATTCTCAGATACACGAAGACTCTGATCATGGAATTGTTAATTATGGAAGAGTAACGTTAAAGTCAAGTAAAGGTTTGCAAATGGATTTCCTAATACAGAGAGAGACGTTAATCTCCAATTTCAATAAGGAAGATACTATATGTGGTAAGTAGTCATTTCAAGGAGAGAAAGTTATCCTGCAGAAGCTATTTAAGTGATGGTGTAAATTCATTTTAATATCCACCAGTTTCAACCACTACTTCTCTTCTATATAAAGGACTGCAAATCAACATTCAGTGTACAACATATACAAGGAAAAATTATACTGAAACATCAACGCTCAAGAAAAACACTCTTGCTCGCTAAATCTTCACGAAGCTTTTGCTTATAACGTGAATCACTTTTGTTCTTACTATTGTAATACTTGCTTATCTTAGAAGCACTCTAGATTACATAAATCTTTTATCTATTGTTTGTTTATTTCCTCAAGTGACTCTGTGTAGTCTGTATACTTGAGAGGACTAAGAGATCTTTCTCTTAGACGTTGTTTGTAATCTTTCAAGATTAGTGGATTAAGTCCTTGTTGAAGGCGAAATCACCTCGGCCGGGTGGACTGGAGTAGCTTTGTGTTATAAGCGAACTAGTATAAAATCATTGTGTGGTTTTCATTTTGAAAAAGCGCTTATTTTTCCAAACAATTCAAACCCCCCCTTTCTTGTTTTTCTCACCTTCAATTGGTATCAGAGCTCCGGCTCTGTTATTGATTTTCTAATCAAACACTTAACAGTGTAGAGAGATCCAGTACGAGAAAAACTATGGCCCACTTAAATGAAAAGGATAGTTACAATGCTAAGCCTCCTGTTTTTGATGGAGAGAAGTTTGACTACTGGAAAGATAGAATTGAAAGTTTCTTTCTGGGTTATGATGCTGACCTCTGGGACATTGTCACAGATGGATACACACCTCCAGTCTTAGAAAATGGAGCTCAAGTTCCCAGAAATAAGATGTCAGAAGATCAGAAACGTGTCTTCAAAAATCACCACAAGGCCAGAACCATACTTCTCAATGCTATATCGTACAACGAATATGAAAAGATCACCAACAGAGAGACAGCCAAAGATATACTTGACTCTCTGAAGATGACTCATGAAGGAAACTCTCAGGTCAAAGAGACAAAGGCTCTGGCGCTTATCCAGAAGTATGAAGCCTTCAAAATGGAAGATGGTGAAGCTATAGAGGCTATGTTTTCTAGATTCCAAACTCTTATTGCAGGTCTCAAGGTTCTAGACAAAGGATATACAACTGCAGATCACGTCAAAAAGATAGTCAGAAGTCTGCCAAAGAAATGGAGACCTATGGTTACTGCTCTGAAACTGTCAAAGGATCTGAACAATATCAGCCTTGAAGAACTTGTCAGTTCCCTCAGAAGCCATGAGATAGAACTATAGGAAGATGAGCCTCAGAAAAGGAACAAGTCTGTAGCATTGAAGTCCAGACCTGAAATACGCAAACCTGACAGAACCAAAGCTCTCCAGGCAGAAACTGAAGATACTGACGACTCTGAACCAGAAGATTCTGATGATGAAGAAGAATTGTCCCTACTAACCAGAAGAGTTAAACAACTCTGGAAAAAGAGGAACAATAACTTCAGAAGACCAAGACCCAGAGGGGATCGATCAGAATCAACTTCAAAAGGTAAAACTAACAAAGATATTACCTGTTATGAATGTAAAGAAACAGGTCATTACAGGAATGAATGCCCTAAGCTAAAGAAGGACAACTCTAGAAAAGAAAACTTCAAGAAAAATACCTTCAGGACAAAGAAAGGACTGATGGCTACCTGGGATGATAGTGAATCTGGATCATCAGAATCTGACTCTGATGAACAGGCCAACGTGGCACTTATGGCTACCACATCCAGGAGTAGCTCAGATGAAGAATCTGAAGAGGTATTTTCTGAACTTTCTAGATCTGATCTAGAATCTTGTTTGTCAGAAACTCTTAGCTCATATCAGAAATTAAAACAAAAGTTTAAAAACATTAAAGGCTGTCTTAAAGTAAAATTTGAAGAATGTAGTGAACTTGAGATGACAATTCTAGCACGAGAAGATACTATTAGATCTTTAACATTAGAAAGAGATGGAGCAAAGAGAAAAAGCTTAGAATTAGAAGAAGCGTTGTCTCAAGCACCACAAACTTTAAATAAAATAATTTATAAATACGAAGAAGCCTTTCAAGAATTTCTGAAAAATGGGATAGATAGGAGTATTATGGCATCCATGATTTATGGAGTAAGTCAGAACAATAAAAAGGGAATTGGGTATGATCCTAAGGAAGATAAAACTTCTACCAGTAACCAACTTAAATCTCCCTTTTCATATCACTATACACACACACAAGAACAAAAATTTAGAAATGCTAGAAAACCCAAAGTTATGAGAAACTCTGGGAAAACTAATCTGAAAGGACCCAAGAGATTCTGGGTACCAAAAGATAAGATTGTCTATGTTGCAGATATCCTATGCAGCAAAGTTCAGACACCAGTCATGGTACCTAGACTCTGGATGCTCGCGACACATGACGGGAAGAAAGTCTATGTTCCAAAGTCTGGAACTTAAAGACACTTCCTTCAGAGTTTTAGCCAAAGAAGACTGGTATTTTGACAGTGGATGCTCTTGACACATGACTAGAAGCAAAAACCTGCTAATTGACTTTCATCCTCATGCCACCAGCTATGTGGCCTTTGGTGATGGAGAAAAGGGTGAAATCAAGGGGATTGGAAAGCTAAACTGCCCTGGAGTCCCTAACCTTGATAATGTGCTACTTGTTAAAGGATTGACTACAAACCTAATCAACATCAATAAACTGTGTGACCAAGGTCTAAATGTGAACTTCACAAAAACTGAATGTATGATTACTAATAAAAAAATGAAGTGATCATGAAAGGAGTCAGGTATAAGGACAACTGCTATATGTGGAGTTCTCAAGAAACTGGTTATTCATCAATGTGTACTCTAGCCAAAGAAGAAGAAGTGAAACTATGGCATCAAAAACTGGGCCATCTGCATCTTAAAGGAATGAAGAGGATTATATTTGTTGAAGCTATCAGAGGACTCCTAAAATTAAAGATTGATGAAGGAAGAGTTTATGGGGAGTGTCATATTTGAAGGCAGACAAAGATGTCACATCAGAAGATCAAACATGACACCACATCCAGAGTGCTGGAACTTCTCCACATGGACTTGATGGGGCCTATGTAGGTGGAAAGTCTTGATGGGAAAATGTATGCTTATGTGGTGGTGGATGACATCTCCAGATACACCTGGGTAAATTTTATAAGGGAAAAACTGATGTATTTGAGGTATTCAAAGATCTTTGCCTAAGACTTCAAAGAGAAAAAGAATGTCAGGTTATTAGAATCAGAAGTGATATGGGAAAGAATTTGAGAACAGTAAATTTGCTGGATTCTGTTCATCTGAAGGAATTAGTCATGAGTTATCATCTCCCATTACCCCTCAGCAAAATGTTGTGGTAGAAAGGAAAAATAGAACTCTCCAAGAATCTGCCAGAGCTATGATTCATGCTAATAAGTTTCCCTACCACTTTTGGGCTGAAGCTATGAACACAGCCTGCTATGTTCACAACAGAGTAACCTTGAAGAAAGGGACTCCAACTACTTTATATGAAGTCTGGAAAGGAAGAAGACTTACTATCAAATACTTCCATGTGTTTGGTATTAAATGTTATATCCTGACTGATCATGAACAAATAAGGAAAATGGATCCCAAGAGTGATGAAGGAATATTTCTGGGTTACTCAACAAACAACAGAGCATTTAGGGTCTTTAATTCCAGAACAAAAGTAATGATGGAATCTATCAATTTTGTTGTTGATGATCAACAGACTGATGTCATAGACAATTTTAAAACATCTCTAAATGATGCCCCAACTGATCTCCTAGACAAAAGTAATGAGAGTGAACCCACTCAAGCTGAACCTGAAGCTGATAAAATTAATAAGGAACCCTCTATCAGAATTCAGAAGGATCATCTGAAAGATCTCATTATAGGAGACCCAAATAAAGGGGTCACCACTAGATCAAGGGAAGTGATCTCACATGGTTGTTTTGTGTCCATGATTGAGCCCAAGAATGTCAAAGAAGCCTTAATTGATGAATTATGGATCAATGCCATGCAGGAAGAGTTAGGCCAATTCAAGAGAAATGAAGTATGGGAATTGGTTCCAAGACCTGAAGGAATAAATGTTATTGGAACAAAGTGGGTTTACAAGAATAAATCTGATGAACAAGGGGTGGTTACTAAAAATAAAGAAAGATTGGTAGCACAAGGATACACTCAAGTTGAAGGAGTTGACTTTGATGAAACATTTGCCCCTGTAGCTCGCTTGGAGTTCATTAGACTACTGCTCAGAGTGGCATGTATTCTGAAGTGTAAACTGTTCCAAATGGATGTAAAAAGTGCCTTCTTGAATGGTTACTTAAATGAGGAAGTGTATGTTGAACAACCTAAAGGGTTTACAGACCCAATTCTTCCAAAGCATGTGTATAAGTTGAGGGAACCCATTTATGGGTTGAAACAAGCTCTTAGGGCTTGGTATGATAGACTCACAGTGTTTCTCATTGACAATGGATACAGGAAGGGAGGCATTGATAAGACCTTATTTGTCAAGTATGAAGGAGGAAAACTCATGGTGGCTCAGATATATGTGGATGATATTGTGTTTGGTGGGACGTCAAATAATATGGTTGAACATTTTGATAAACAAATGCAGTCTGAATTTGAAATGAGCCTTGTTGGAGAACTAACCTATTTTCTTGGGCTACAAGTCAAGCAGATGGAAGATTCTATTTTTCTATCTCAAAGCAAATATGCTAAAAATATTGTTAAGAAGTTTGGCATGGAGAATGCAAGTCACAAAAGGACACCTACTCCTACTAATTTGAAAGTCTCTAAAGATGAAAATGGTGTCAGTGTGGATCAAAGTATCTACAGAAGCATGATAGGGAGTCTGCTATATCTCACAGCAAGCAGACCTGACATTGCTTTTGCTGTAGGCGTATGTTCTAGATATCAATCTGAACCAAAGGTGAGTCACATAAACCAAGTGAAAAGGATCCTGAAATATGTCAATGGCACTAGTAACTATAGGATGTTGTACACTCATGGATCTGGATCTGTGCTGACTGGATATTGTGATGCTGATGGGGCTGGAAGTGCTGATGATAGGAAAAGCACATCAGGAGGATGCTTCTTCTTGGGGAACAACTTAATATCATGGTTTAGTAAGAAACAAAATTGCGTGTCACTGTCCACTGATGAAGCTGAATACATAGCAGCTGGAAGTAGTTGTTCTCAACTGGTATGGATGAAACAGATGCTGATTGAATACAATGTCACGCAAGATGTCATGACATTGTACTGTGACAACCTGAGTGCTATAAATATTTCTAAGAATCCTCTTCAGCACAGCAGAACAAAACATATTGATATTCGTCATCATTTTATTAGAGAACTAGTGGAAGATAAAATTATAGCCCTAGAGCATGTTACTACTGAGATGCAGTTAGCTGATATTTTTACAAAGGCCTTGGATGCAAATCAATTTGAATTTCTAAGAGGGAAATTAGGGATTTGTATTTATGAGAATTTTTAGCAATTAATTTGAAGTGGAAAAGGTAATCAAATTATTGTCTGCTTACTTAAAATAAAGCGCCCAATTTATGGTAAATCATTACCTAGTATTGGAAATTCCATCTATTACCTTTTCACACGCAACCTCTACTCAAACATTTCCAACTCCCTGCGTCTTCCTCAAACTCCTCTTCTAGGGCAACTGAAACCTTTCCACAAAAACAACAAGATGTCACAACATCAAACACCATCTGGTTCAAAAACTACTAGGCCTACTCACAAGGATAGAACGCCTTCAATGGACTTTCTTGATGAAGAAATTTTGGATGTAATTCCTCTGTCTGTTATTCTAGGCAAAGCTCCTGACTCATACCATCCCATGGATGCATCTGCTTATGCATGCCCCACTCAAGGTAACAGCTCTAGTATCCCTTCTAGCTCTACTCATGCCACTAGTTCTAAGGACGACATGAACCACACTGATCGTGTCATAAGAAACCTAGTCACTAGAATCCCCAATGAAGGACATTTTATGAAGGGAGTTTCTACTCCTCTTTCTAGAATGGACCCCTCTCTTGAGGTTGAACCTCATAGTGAGAAGGATGACGATTCCTCTATATCTGAAAAGGATATGGCTGCTAAAGGTTTGTGCTCTTTAGGGCAAACTGTGTCTGGTAAAAAATTTGTGGCATCTACAACTGCCAATGCTTCACATTCTGAGAAGCATGATTCTGCAAACAATTTGATTGACCTAGAGGATGATAGGTCTGATGATCAAGATGATAGATTACTTCATCACTTAAAGCCTAGTGTGTCTAAGCGGATGAAGACTAGAAAAGGTAGGTCTGTGGCTAAAATGATGTCAGCCAAAACTGCTAAGAAGACTACTGGTGTAGGTCCCTCAAAATCTTGGAGCAAAGTTGATGTGAAAAAGAGGAAGGTGAGAGAAGTTTCTGAGTCTGATGAAGATGTTGAAGAAGATGTCCCTGACATCTCCCTTGTGAAGAGGACAACTGTTAGGAAGTCCCCTGTGAAAGTTGTTGTTGTACATTTGGACAATATCTCTTTCCATCTTGAAGATGGAGCAGCAAAATGGAAGTTTGTGATCCAAAGAAGGGTGGCTGTAGAGAGAGTGTTAGGCGAGGATGTTGTTGAGGTCAAAGAGGTCATGGACCTAATTAAAAATGTTGGGTTAATGAAGATTGTGGTTGGGTTATCTCAGTGCTATGAGGGATTGGTTAAGGAACTCATTGTCAACATTCCTGAAGATATTGCTGATAAAAAAAGCAAGGAATTTTGTAAAGTTTTTGTGAGAGGGAAGTGTATCACATTTTCTCCCAGTGTGATTAACAAGTTTCTAGGAAGAGGTATAGAAGGTGCATGTGAATTGGAAGCCACAGACAATGAAGTCTGTAGAGATATTACAGCAAGACAGGTCAAGGAGTGGCCTAGTAAAAAGCATCTTCCTGTTGGGAAGCTGACTGTTAGGTATGCCATATTGCATAAAATAGGGTCCGCAAATTGGGTGCCTACCAACCACATTTCCACAATTTCAAATGCCCTTGGAAGATTTATCTTTGCTGTTGTAACCAAGCTAAAATTTGATTATGGTAGATTTATTTATGTTTGAACAAATTGTCAAGCATGCTTCTACTAATGCATAAACTGCCTATAGCTTTTCCCTCAATGATTTGTGGGATTATCCTGAGTCAACACCCTGGGATTCTGAGTACAAATGACCTTCCAAGTAGAAGAAAACCTCCTCTATCAGTACACTACAAATTGTTTCAAGGCAGTCATGTCAAAGACATTGTCATGACATCTGATGTGGAAAAGCCAACCTCAAAAGGTGGTCTTATTGCTGAGCTGAAGGAAACTTGTAAAGAATTGGATACAGGGATAAGGGTAGCAACAACCAGGAAAGAAGCATTGGAGGCTCTGATTGCAAGCTTGGAGCAAGCTGAAAGAGAGAATATTGGACAGGCCAAGGAAGCTTAAGCCTAAACCTCTAGTGAGAGGTCTGCAACTAAAGATGAGACAAGTGGCAATTCTGTTTCTGATGCTGATGAAGATGCAAGCTCAAGCTCCTCTAATTAGCCCTTTTTAAAGTTGGCCCCCATTCTTCTGATGTGGTTTTTTTGCTGCGATGGATGTTCTGGTTCCTATTTTTTGGCAGTCATGTTCTGCTGCCTTGGTGTGTTTTTTTTTGGATTGTTGGATTTTATATCAGCTTGTTTAAAGTTGTGTATGCTCTTGGATCTATAACTCTTAACCTTTGACATTCTGTTTGTTTGACTGAATAGACATTTATTTTGTCTCTTTGGTCTCTTTTGGCTAAAAAGGGGGAGAAGTGGTGATGTTAGAGATGTTGTTAAACTGTATGTTACAGGTGATTTTGAAGGTGATGCTAGATGGGGAAGTGTTCTTTCTGTGTTTAGCAGACTAATGCTAGCTGAAGGGGAAGGTGGTGTGTTCTGAGCATAAGCGCATATGTGTTTACTACGTGTTTACTAGTTGCTATTTTTGCTAGTAATGTGTGTTTGTTTACTTCTGCTGTTGAACTCATACTGTGATTATTTTCTTGTGAAACGTATGTATGTTTTAGCCAAAATTTTCCAAAGGGGGAGTTTGTTGGTTCTATGTGTTGGCATCAATTTTGGTAAAACCTAGAGTTATCACAAGTTGTCACAAGTGTTGTCTTGACATGAGATATCAGTTTCCTGCAGGGTGTTTAAATATGGTTATGCAGGATTTAGCTGAGATGTCAGACCCGATGTTAAGACTGAAGAAGAATTGCCATCCAAGGCGCAACCGAATTTAAAAATTTCTCCATTTAGTGATCCTTACGAATGGGCATGATCTGTGATAGAATCGTTACCTCTTGTGGCGATTCAAACCTTTGGTGCAGATCTCTGATAATGATCAAAACTTTTGATACAGATCCACGGAGTAATCACGAACGTTGAACGATGACAACATCTCTACTCAGTCCACACGAACGGATTCCTTCAATCGCAGTGCTAGCTATTATGAATGAAGGCTTTGATTGAGAGAGAGAGGGAAATGAAATTCCAAGTCTCTACTTGAATTTCAGTCTGAGTGGAGTCACAATGCTTCTACCTAAGGGGTTCTATTTATAGAACCACTTGTGTGGGCTTCAAGCTAAAAAGCGCACTTAAGTGTATTTTGGCCCATATCTCATAATATGCCAAAATCACTTAAGTATTTGGTACCTTACCATATTTCGTCTCCCACTTAAGTGCACCGTACCTTACGGTGTTCCTTAGTTACTCTATTTCTCATCAATCCGTCCTTTGTGTGTGACCCTGTAGGTTTTCGCGACGTTGGCAATTATATTAAATCACGCATTTAACATAATAAACAGTGAGCGGTATCTAGCAACACATCACTGCTACCCAAGTCACGAAAATGTCATGTGATCTGACAAAACCTCCTGTGATAATAATTATGTGTATAATTACCCCTTTGCCCTTATGTCTATATTGAACACAAGGTATAGACCGTGTCATCCTTGTCAAGTTCAATATTGGGCCCATAGACATTTATCCTGTTACGCAGGATTGGCAAATTCCATCTAGGACACTCATGTCCCTCAGCATGCTTTGTGGAGTACCCATCAACTGTATTTATGGTTATCCAGTTATGGACAACGTTGGATAAGCAATAAAGCACTCGACTCTACATCTAGGATCCATAGTGGTTTCAGGTCGAAGAGTAGTATACACTATTATCACCATGAGAATAACTTATGACAATTTGCATAACTTTCTATATAGTATTCTCATAACGGGTCAACCCGATATAAATATTATTCCTAATATTCTTACCTATGTTTAAGACTTGATAACTCTTTATCCATGATCCATGAGATGTGATCATCAGTCTACAAACATAATAGTCTTAATGCTTTAATGTTATCCCACTTCACACTAAAGCTCGACTACGGATACTTTAAGAATAGTGTTCTTATGTTTAATGTGCTCTCATGATTAAGTCACACTTAATACATTAAACGAACTATCTATTCCAGGGACTTTATTAATCAACCATAATAAAGAAAATGCCTTTTATTATTAATAAATAATTCGATACAAGTACCAAAAGTATTGTCCTCTAGGGCTTACACCAACAATCTCCCACTAGCACTAGAGCCAATTAGGCATACCCCTTATGCCCATTGATCTAGTATGGCCATCATGTTTCTGCTACGCAAGAGGCTTTGTCAGTGGGTCAGCTATATTGTCCAGTGTAGGTACTTTACATATTTTCACATCTCCTCTATCTATTATCTCTCGAATAAGATGATAACGCCTAAGTATGTGTTTGGATCATTGGTGAGATCTAGGCTCCTTAGCTTGTGCGATAGCACCATTGTTATCATAATAGAGACCAATGGGATCCACAATGTTAGGGACTATGCCAAGTTCACTAATGAACTTTTGATCCAAACAGCTTCCTTTGCTGCACTTGAGGCAGCAATATACTCGGCCTCGATTGTAGAATCAGCAACTGTATCTTGCTTTGAACTTTTCAAGCTCACAGCGCCACCATTTAAGCAAAACACATAACCATTGGAATCATTCATATTAAAGCGTCTCAGCACTTTGTCTATGTACTTTGACTTAGGCCAAGCATTTTATGATCTATCTCTATAGATTTTGATTCCTAATATATAGGCTGCTTCACCTAGGTCCTTCATAGAAAAGCATTTCCCCAACCAAGACTTCACTTGTTGTAGGGTAGGGATATCGTTTCCAATGAGTAATATGTCATCTACATATAATACCAGGAATACGATCATGCTCCCACTAACCTTCTTGTAGACACAAGGCTCATCTTCGTTCTTGATGAATCCATACTGTTTTACTGTTTCATCAAAACAGAGATTCCATGAGTAGGTCACAGGCTCATCTTGATCCATGAGTAATACATCACCTTGATCAGATATCCATATATCTCAGGTAGGTGACGTATCCTGCCTGACCTACACTAGTCTTATTCTACTTGAGCAGGTTGCTCTTACACAACTACTTGTGTTTCCTGCTCTAATTCCTCCATAGGTGTATCGATGCTTTGTGATTCTTGAATTTCTTCAAGCTCTACTTTCCTCCCACTGGTTTCTTTGGAAATAAAATCCTTTTCTAGGAAAACTCCAGTTCGAGCGACAAACACTTTGCCCTCAGAAGGATTGTAGAAGTGATACCCTCTTGTTTCTTTAGGAAACCTCACAAATAAGCATTTGTCAGATTTTGGGCTCAAGCTTAGTTGAAATTTGTCGTTTCACATAAACTTCGCAACCCTAAATCTTCATGTAAGACATATGTGGTCTCTTACCACTCCATATCTCATATGGTGTCTTATCAACCTTTTTGGATGGAACACGGTTAAGTGTGTAAGCTGCTGTCAATAGCGCATGTCCCCAAAAGGAGCTTGGAAGATCGGCGTGACTCATCATGGATCGGACCATGTCCAACAGGGTTCGATTTCTTCTCTCAGACACACCATTCCATTGGGGTGTTCCAGGAGGAGTGAGTTGGGATAGGATCCCACACTCTTTCAGATGGTCATCAAACTCTAGGCTTAAATATTCACCACCTCGATCAGATCGAAGAGTTTTAATATTCTTACCTAGTTAGTTTTGTACTTCATTCTTGAATTCCTTGAACTCTTCAAAGGACTATGATTTGTGTTTCATTAGATACACATAACCATATCTACTGAAATCATCAGTAAATGTGATGAAGTACTAAAAACCTCCTCTGGCTGGCATCTTCAGTGGTCCACATACATCAATATGTATGAGGGCCAAAAGATCATTATCTTTCACCTTTTGTTGTGAATGGATACTTTGTCATCTTTCCAATTAAACAAGATCTGGATGTCTCATATGATTCATAATCAAAAGAGTCCAACAGTCCATCTTTATGGAGATTGGAAATGCGCTTCTCATTTATGTGGCATAATCGACAATGCCAAAGGTAAATTGGATTTAACTCATTAGGTTTCATCCTTTTAGTATTAATGTTATAAATAGGCATTTCCAGATCAAGGACATATAGTCCATTGTTCATTTGCGCAGTAGCATAGAATATATCATTCAAATAAATTGAGCAACAAATGTTCTTTATTATAAATGAAAAACCAAACTTGTCCAAACAAGAAACGGAATTAATATTCGTGCTAATTGCAGGTACATAATAACAGTTCTCTAACTGAATTATTAAACCACTAGGTAAAGTCAATACGTAAGTCCCTACGGCTAAAGCAGCAACCTTTGCTCCATAGCCAACCCGTAGGTCAACTTCACCTTTTGCCAAATCTCTACTTCTTTTCAGCCCCTGCACATTTGTATAAATGTGAGAACCGCATCCAGTATCTAATACCCATGATGTAGAAGTAGATAAATTAATAACAAAAATACCTGAAGTTGAAGTCTCTACTCCATTCTTCCTATCTTCCAGGTACTTTGGGCAGTTCCTCTTCCAGTGTCCGGTCTTACCGCAATGGAAGCAGGTGCCTTCTTTTTCTATGCCTCCACTAGGCTTTAAAGCAGCCACGGTGGATTTGGGTTTTGCAACTTCCTTTCCTTTCCCTTTATCACCCTGCTTAGTGGGCCTTTTGTTCTGTCTCTTTCCATTTCCGATCATCAGAATGGACTTCCCTTTTGACTTCAAATTCTGCTCGGAAGTTCTTAACATGGCGAGCAGTTCAGGAAGAGATTTTTCCATATCAATCATATTGAAATTTAGGACAAATTGACTGAAACTATCTGGCAACGATTGCAAGATCAAATCAGTCGCAAGTTCCTTTTCGAGGGGAAAACCCAATATCTCAAGGTTTTCCACATACCCAATCATCTTGAGTACATGGGGACCTACAGGGGCTCCCTCAGCTAACTTGCCTTGAAAAAGGGCTTTTGAAACTTCAAACCTCTCATGCCTTGCTTGCTCTTAATAGAGCATCTCAGGTGTTCGATCATATCGAACGATGACATGTTCTCATGTTGCTTTTGCAATTCTGAGTTCATGATAGCTAGCATGAGACAAGCAGTTTCATTGGCATCATCGACATGCTTCTTATAAGCATCTCTTTCTGCCTTAGGTGCAGAACTAGGAGGTTCCTCTTCAGGAACATGTGTCTCCAAGACATACAGCTTTTTATCATGTTTGAGGACAATCCTCAGGTTTCGGTGCCAATCCAGAAAATTTGTCCCAGACAATTTTTCCTTATCATGGATTGATCGCAAGATGTTGTTAGAGGTGTTTGCTGTCATGGTTATCTACATAAGGATTAATGAAAATATAAGTATCATTGACATATTTAATTAGGCCTTTAATTAAACATGCTCCCACTATTTTATTCAAAACAAATGACCCTCATCATTTGATTCGGAAAATCCCGTTGGAAGATTTTCTAATGGGTCGAGATCCATATTTCACTTCGTTCTAAGTCCGTGTAGGCGGATTACACAAAACTAGGTTATTTAGGTAGGAACTCCTTCCAATTGTATCTCATACAACTCTCGAAAATTTCAGTTGGGTGAATAACTCCTTATTCCAATCCATCATATGGATCATTCCTAACTCTTGCTTCTAAACATATATATAATCTTATTATAATTTGTTTAGTTAAGTTTGACCCATTGTTTTAACAGTTGGATATTACAATTATCCCATCGCACCTTACTAATATATAGATCATGCACCTCGCATAGGCGAAACCTACATTATCCATTACTAGTCTTGATGAGTGTTAAAACTTGGAAAGCATAAACGTAATATTTAATTTGAGGGAATTGCAATTTTTCTGATCTCACCGGCTTGTTTATCATATAAATCGTCTCTCACATGCATCAACATACATTCACATGCATCAACATACATACATAATGAAACAGTTATGGCCCCTAGTGCAATTGTTCTCCCAAGCCAATGAGAGAACCTAAGCTAACCTATAACGATCTAAGCTTCTCCAAGCAAGATCTTCAAGGTTGTCTTCCTTTGGCACTGACTTCTTTGCTTTCTTCATATTATTACATTACAAAAGAAACTCGTTTTACATACGAGGGAGTGAGATGAGAAAAGAAGTTACATTTGGGAGATAAAGATAGAGGCATGACACGCAGGTCGTATTTTAAAACCCAAATAAAAATAAAGGAGGACTAAGGCCATAACCGATCACCATAATAAAACACTTTATTATTACTATTAATTCCTTTAATTAATTAAAATCAAATTAAATCTCGACGATCGATCACCACATTTTAATGAACAATTCATTTAAAATCAATGTCGCTTTTCGCATCAACACTTGATACTTTTAAAGCACTGAGTTAGCCGAATGGGTGAATTTTGCCTTGCGTTAACTGGTTAACCATATGTGTTAACCGGTTAACACTGTTTGAAATCTGATCAAAAAATTCTTTTCTGCCTTGCGTTAACCGGTTAACCAAATGCGTTAACCGGTTAACACTGTTTGAAAATGTCTTGGAAAACTGTTTTCCGCCTTGCGTTAACCGGTTAACCATATGCGTTAACCAGTTAACACTGTTTGAAAAATTAAATTTTTTTAATTTCGTATAGCGTTAACCGGTTAACCATACGCGTTAACCGGTTAACAGTGTTCCAAAAAGTGTTTAGAAAGCACAACTCTTGTGCAGTCACAACCCCAATCGCATAACTCTCTGACAACACAACCCTTGTGTCGTCACTAACCCTGATGCACCAATTTCAGACCGTCAAACATATCTCGATTGTTGATTCAGTATGATTGATCAACACGTCATTGCTTCACCATACTAATGTCGGATCAAGAAGCAAATGACCATTGATCGCTCAAAGGAAAACAATCATTGAGTGTTTGAATGAACGAAACGAGAACACTATATCATATATAATATATTTTGCATCAGGATTACATATCACATATATGACTTGATCGATCTCAATTTAATCTTTGATTCATTCTGTCTTTAATCATATTAATACAGAACAAAAACAATTATCAGATTCATGGTTTCATAAGTGGCTCTGATACCACTGAAGGAGAATTGCCATCCAAGGCGCAGCGGAATTTAAAAATTTCTCCATTTAGTGATCCTTACGAATGGGCATGATCAGTGATAAAATCGTTACCTCTTGTGGCGATTCAAACCATTGGTGCAGATCTCTGATAATGATCAAAACCTTTGATACAGATCCACGGAGTGATCACAAACATTGAACGATGACAACGTCTCTACTCAGTCCACACTAACGGAGTCCTTCAATCGTAGTGCTAGCTGTTATGAATGAAGGCTTTGATTGAGAGAGAGAGGGAAATGAAATTCCAAGTCTCTACTTGAATTTCAGTCTGAGTGGAGTCACAATGCTTCTACCCAAGGGGTTCTATTTATAGAACCACTTGTGTGGGCTTCAAGCTAAAAAGCCCACTTAAGTGTATTTTGGCCCATCTCTCATAATATGCCAAAATCACTTAAGTATTTGGTACCTTACCATATTTCGTCTCCCACTTAAGTGCACCGTACCTTATGGTGTTCCTTAGTTACTCTATTTCTCATCAATCCGTCCTTTGTGTGTGACCATGTAGGTTTTCGCGACGTTGGCAATTATATTAAATCACGCATTTAACATAATAAACAGTGAGCGGTATCTAGCAACACATCACTGCTATCCAAGTCCCGAAAATGTCATGTGATCTGACAAAACCTCCTGTGATAATAATTATGTGTATAATTACCCCTTTGCCCTTATGTCTATATTGAACACAAGGTATAGACCGTGTCATCCTTGTCCAGTTCAATATTGCGCCGATAGACATGTATCCAGGATTGGCAAATTCCATCTAGGACACTCATGTCCCTCAGCATGCTTTGTGGAGTACCCATCAACTGTCTTTATGGTTATCCAGTTACGGACAACGTTGGATCAGCAATAAACCACTCGACTCTACATCTAGGATCCATAGTGGTTTCAGGTCGAAGAGTGGTATACACTATTATCACCATGAGAATAACTTATGACACTTTGCATAACTTTCTATATAGTATTCTCATAGCGGGTCAATCCGGTATAAATATTACTCCTAATATTCATACCTATGTTTAAGACTTGATAACTCTTTATCCATGATCCATGAGATGTGATCATCAGTCTACAAACATAATAGTCTTAATGCTTTAATGTTATCCCACTTCACACTAAAGCTCGACTACGGATACTTTAAGAATAGTGTCCTTATGCTTAATGTGCTCTCATGATTAAGTCACACTTAATACATTAAACGGACTATCTATTCCAGGGACTTTATTAATCAACCATAATAAAGAAAATGCCTTTTATTATTAATAAATAATTCGATACAAGTACCAAAAGTATTGGCCTCTAGGGCTTACACCAACAATGTCATGTGTATACAGAACATTCAGTCTGAATGTTATGTATCTTATGATTGCGCTTTACATGCAAATCTATTTGTGATTAATGTGGAGATTGAATGCGCCATTCAAGCAGTAATTAAAACCAGATTGATTTATTTTCCAATAAGATATGATCAGCAGTCTGAATAAGAAGATACGAAAGGAAAATAAAATTAGGGTTTTATGATGTCCAAGCCCATTCAAATGCTTCTATTTAAAGGCCATGTAAAACCAGGTTTTAACACAAAATAAAACGAACGAAATAGTGAGAGAGAATAAGGGTTTTAGTCTTGTGTGAGCTTGTGTATTGTGAGCCATTCATTCATCCTATTGATGATTGAATTGGACTGACTTTTGTGTTATAATTTGTCCACTCTAAGCTTTGAAGCATGATTGTGTGTTTACTTGGTTGAAGCTTTTAAGAAAGATCAAGTATGTGTTCTTGAAGAGTGTCTTCTTTCTTTGTAATATTTGTTTTTAAATCACTGCTGTGATAAAGGGGAGTGAGTAGGGTCTCTTATCTAATAGTTCTTAGATAGAAGTCACACGGGTAGAGATTAGGTGAAAAGACTGTAACTTGAAGTTATTTACTGAGAGTCTTTGAACTAATTCTGTTTAGTCGATTTCCTTCTTGGCTTCGTAGCCCCCAGACGTAGGTGAGTTTGCACCGAACTGGGTTAACAATTGCTTGTGTCACTTGTACTATTGTTTCCTTATCTTTTATCGTGTTTATATTGTTCAAATATTAGTCTCGTGACATTACCTTCGACATCTCATATCTGATACCAGAATTTCAGGGGATCCTTAGGATGATTAGTTTCCTTTTCTCTTGTATTTTGTATTTTTGGTTTATGAAATTATACTCAGTGTAATCCTTCAAAATTATATAATAAAAGAGATTTTCTATGGTCAATCAAATTGTTACAATTGTTATTATTATATTTTTGCAAATAAAATAGTATGTTCCTTGAAAATAAAAACAATCGAAGCATTGCATTTCATGCATCATTTGCATAACAGGTTTTTCTTCCGCCAGATGTCTTATTGGTTATTCTTCTGTGCTTCAGCCAAGTTGACTCATCGATACAATACTCGCGCCAATCATCGGAGAATCATGGAACACTTGGAACAAGAGAACCGAGAGATGAATGACGAGATTGCTCGTTTGACTGCCATGATGGAGACTGTTCTAGCTGCTTAGAGTCAGTCTTCTCCAACACCTGCAACTCTCTCCTCCTCAGAGGACTGTCATCTCATAGGTTGCTACTTCAATCGTGCCTGTCACTTAATTTGTGCCTACTATGCCTACTGGATTCCCATGGGGGATGTCGCCGAACTTTGTGCCCGAAGGGTTTGCGCCTACTTTTGCTTCCATGTTGGCATCTAGCCCGGTCATTTTTGTGCCGCCTCCAGTTGTTCACAATTTGCCTTGTGTTGAGAACACCATCTACCATTTCGAGCCATCTGAGGGTCCGGATGTTTATGAGAAGATGGATGAAATGAAAGACCAACTCCTTGACCTGCGAAAGGAATTGAAGACGTTGAGAGGAAATGATTTGTTCGGTAAGAGTGCTGCTGAACTTTGCTTAGTGTCGAATGTCAAGATCCCGATGAAGTTCAAAGTCCCTGACTTTGAAAAGTATAAGGGAAACACCTGCCCACTTAGCCATCTTATTATGTATGCTAGGAAAATGTCGACGCAAACTGATAATGATCAGTTACTGACTCATTACTTTCAGTACAGTCTGACTGGTGCCGTTCTGAGGTGGTACATGGGTTTGGATAGTGTGAGTGTCCGCACGTTCAATGATTTGGGTGAGGCTTTTGTGAAGCAATATAAATACAATGTTGATATGGCACCAGATAGGGACCAACTGAGGTCTATGTCTCAAAAGGATAAGGAGACGTTTAAAGACTATGCCCAAAGATGGAGAGAGCTTGCCGCTCAAATCAACCCTCCATTGGAAGAAAAAGAGATGACCAATATTTTTCTCAAGACCCTGAGTTTGTTTTTATTATGAATGCATGATTTCTAGTTCACCCAATGACTTTACCGAAATGGTAAATATGGGGATGAGATTAGAAGAAGGTGTCTGTGAGGGACGGTTGTCTAAGGAAGAGGTATCTTCGAGCAAGAGGTATGGTAACAGTTTCGTTAAGAAGAAGGAAGGCGAGACCAATCCAGTGTCAGTTGTGAGGCACAGGAGGCCTCATGTCAGAAGAATTCTGCAACCCCGTCAACATCATCATCAAGTATCATTTGTTATTCCAGTGTTTTCCAACAACCAATCAATGCCAGTTCAACAACAACACCAACAACAGCCACAACAAAGAACCAACAACTACAATAATAACACCAACAATAATCAACAACAGAACTTTGAGAGGAAGACGGTCTCTTTCGACCCGATTCCTATGTCTTATGCTGAATTGTACCCATCATTGGTTCTCAAGAACCTTCTCCAACCAAGAAATCCGCCGCAAATTCCAGAACCACTTCCATGGTGGTATAAGCCATACTTCCTTGTGCCTTTCACCAAGGGCTCCTGGTCATGATATTGAGAACTGCTACCCGTAGAAATATGAGGTCCAAAAGCTAGTGAAGAGTGGGATGGTGTCCTTTAAGGACCGTGCGCCGAATGCTAAAGCAAACCCATTTCCCTCTCATGGTAATTCCTCTGTCAATATCGTAAATGGCTGTCCATGGAGTTTTTGAGTGTTTGATGTACGACGTATTCGTAGATCTTTGATTGAGATGCTTAAGACCCTGTGCACCATCAGTGATTGTGAGCATAACCATGCCAGTTTTATAATTTGCAGTGTTAACCCCCGTGGGTGTTTGGTTGTCAAGAGAGATATCCAGAAGTTGATGGATGACAATGTAATCCAGATTCAAGAATCTAGGGATATAGATGATGTCAACGTGATAGTGACAGTATTCAAGACCCCTGCGGGTAGTAATTCAGTTTGATAGCAGCAGCAGTAACAGCGTCAACATGTCGGTATCGTCGTTAGTGGCACGGTTAGTAGGCCCAGTCCCGTATGCATCTGATAGAGCTGTTCCGTATTAGTATAATGCAACTATGCTGGAGAATGGTCAAGAGGTCGTTGCCTACGACTAACTTTGTTGTGAAAATTGTCGATATAGCGAAGGTGACCTGTAGCGGTCGTGTGTTTGGTCATGTTTTCCCAAAGGATATAGAGGATGTTGGTAAGAAGGTTGAGGTACCTGCAGTAGATCCGGTTAGTGCTCCAAAGTGTCAGTCTGGTGAATCCGGAAGTTTGAAGACTAATGATGATGATGAGGTACTTCATTTGATCAAGAAAAGGGAATTCAATATGGTGGAGCAGCTACTCCAAACTCCTTCCAGAATTTCAGTGATGTCTCTGCTTATGAATTCTGAAGCGCACAGAGAAACATTGCAAAAAGTATTTGACCATATTGTTGCCAACGTTACTTCTTTCAACAATCTGAGTTTTTGTGATGAAGGACTTCCCGAGGAAGGCAGAAATCACAATCTGGCACTACATATTTCGATGAATTGTAAGAAGGACGTATTGTCTAATGTGTTGGTTGATACTGGATCTTCCTTGAATGTACTCCCCAAGTCAACTCTATCCAGATTATCATACCAAGGAGCTCCGATGAGATACAGTGGCGTGATCGTCAAAGCTTTTGATGGTTCTCGTAAGACTGTTATTGGTGAGGTGGACTTTTGAGTGAAGATAGGTCCGAGTGATTTCCAAATTACTTTTTAGGTAATGGATATCCACCCGGCCTATAGTTGCTTGTTAGGAAGGCCATGGATACATGAGGCAGGAGCTGTGACATCCATTATGCATCAAAAATTGAAATTTTTGAAGAATGGAAAGCTCGTTATCATTGGTGGAGAGAAAGCGTTGTTGGTGAGTCATCTTTCGTCTTTCTCGTATGTGGAAGCTGAGGAGGAGGTTGGAACTCCGTTCCAAGCTCTATCTATTGTTGAAGAAAAGAGAGTTGGGGCACCTATGTCCTCTTTTAAAGATGCTCAGAAGATTGTGAAGATGGTAGTTCTGATCAGTGGGGTCGAATGATAGAGGTCACCGAAAACAAGAATCGTGCTGGTTTGGGTTTTTAGCAAGGGTCGTCTGTTGAAGATGTGCAACCCAGTTTCCGTAGCAGAAGGTTCATTCATGGTAATGAATAACACTCAGCTGCAGTGATTGAGGGGGATGAAGATGAAGACTGCACCAATACTTTGACGCATGGAAAAGCTTGCAACAATTGGATCGCTGCCGAAGTTCCTGTTATTGTTCATCGCTCTAAGTAATTGCTTTATTGTTTTTGAAAACCCTTTTCCTAAGCCTAAGGGAGAAGTGAACATTGTTTGGCATATTTATAATTGATCATTAATAAAATGCAATTCTATTCATCCACAAAAAACATAAATAAATAAATGTAGCGGTAAATTCATGATCATCAAGCTATGGATAAGCTAGACATCAAATAACAAGAGTCGCCACCGCGCTTTTATTGTTTCCAAGGGAAATGGGAAAAGCACGAACAAAACCCAAAAAGTAAGAAGTTTTCAAATCAAAACTAATAAAATGTCAGAGATTACAGGTAAGGGGGTTGGTTACACAGAGGGAAGGTGTTAGCACCCCAAATGTCCTAGGTACTCCTAGGGAGCCCTTTCTTGTGTGCATATGTATTTTGTAAAAAATGATGTTTACAAACAAATAGAATGGGGGGATGAGAAAATAATTCATTAATTATATTTTTTGTGTTTGACAAGACCTTCGGACTTGTGCCTACGTACCAACATAAAAATGAGGGATCAAAACCTCGTAGTTCGTGATACAAATTTCAAAGTGGATGCATTGCTTTTAACAAAAATTAAGTTTGAAAGGCACAAAGGCCTAAAAGATGGTTTGAATGAGTTAGTCCTTTTTGGCTTTTGAAAGTTTAGGTTAAGTATAATTAAGTCTATTTACAAGTTTGATTAAGAAAGAAGTTTGAAAATGCAATGGCATAAGGCCAAAGTTTCTAGTTTGCAAATGGTCAAAGTTTAGAACAAAACTAGTTCAAGCAAAGAAGAATTTTTTTAAATGGAGGGAGAGATTTTGAAATTAAAGAAGTGGGGAGGAGATGAAGAGACTAATCCTATGCACAAAATTAAAAGTTAAGAGTTGAAAAGATCTGACCAATGGGTAGCAATCCAATAGACAAGAATGTCTTATAGAAATCCCAAATTCCCTTGGACATTAGAATCAAGCCACAAATAATGCATACAGTATTATCTTGAAGAGCAAGGCATCAAATAAAGATAGCCCCATCCAAGCCTTATCCACTCCATGATGTCTTTCAACTTAGCCCATGTAGCAGATGAATTCCACAAGTCACAAGTTCAAAATAACAGCTTCATAATGATCATGTTGCAGATGAACTCAAAGGGATCTTCAAAGATGTATCAGATGAAGTTTCAAATTGCAAGCACTTGGTTTCACAAAAGTTGGCATTGGCCAAGTCCTCTAGCATAGGAATGTTGCCTACATTTTAAGTCCAATTGTTCAAGATCAAACCAACAATCCACACAATAGTCTTTTTAGGCTTTTTTGTTTCTTATTATGTACATTAATGGTCAAAGACCATACAAACAAACAAAATACACAAACAAGATATATCACACAATATGCTCCAAGTGGACAAAGTGAAAATGGCATTAACATAAACAATTAGAATGGTATGAATAATGACAAATTAATAGAACTTAAAAATTAAAGTGCATTAAAATGAAGGACTTGAAATTAAATGTTAGTTGTTAATAAGTTAGAAGTTAGTATTGTTTTGCTTTGCTTTTGTTTTAAGTCATTCTTTGGAGAACACTCAACCCACTTATCACAAGCATGGATCCTTGAGCCAAGACATCTTCCAAAGGAAGGAAAAAAGGCCAAGTTTCCACACAATACAATGAAAGAGGGGAGACTTACAATCTCACTAACTAGAATGCTATGTCTTTTGTGTCAAAAATTTAGCGTTATGTTAAGCAATCGTAATTTGACTTACGTAGAAGTCACAACTATTTAAGGTTGGGCAATAGAATTTTGGTGTTAATGCATGTTAGAGACATAGTATAATGGACTATGCTCATGAAACATACCACACACAAAAAATAATGCAAAAGAGGTGGCCTAATCTCATCCATACTTATGTTGATTTTGCAATCAGCTAGCCAGGATTTAGAGACATCATAGGCCAAATGAAATGGATGAATAAAGAAGGGGAAATAGATGAAGAGGGAGGGGAATGGATCATAACTCAAATTGATCAAAGGATGACTTTTACCAAATTAATATCATTCATTCATTTTGGGAGATAGAATGTACATTTCATCAATCCCCTAAATCCAATGATATAACCTAGCAAAGTCAAATCAACCTTGACCAAGGCGCAACAACACAAGTCAAATTTACACAAACCATCACAAGAGGTCAACACAATTATTTGGCATTTATTCAATTTAAAAATACTAAAATAATGCTTTTAAATTAAATATGGTTTATTAAATTCCTAAAACCTCATCAAAACACCAAAGAAATGGCCATGAGATTTATCATAGGTCAAACAAGGTCAAAGGACCATGTAGAAAAAAATTCAGAATCAATCCAAGGCTAATCACCTCCAAACTAGGGTTTCCAAGGCTAATCACCTCCAAACTCTTGAAGAAAACTTGACCAATATAACATGTAGAGATCATTAGGAATCATGTATGATGCTTAGAGATATTTTGAATCAATCCTTGGTTGTGCTTTTAGCCATGAGGGTCTCAAACCCTAGGTGTGGACTTGATAGATTAATGAGGACCATGCCCTACCTACAAAAAGTTAGGCAAATACAAAGACATATTTTTGGTATTTTGGTTAGTGAAATGATAAAATAAAGTATGATAAAATCACATAGTGCTTGGTGATCTCTCCCAAACAAACCCAATGAAAGAGGTAAGGAGGATGCCAAGGTATAATCCCAATGCTAATGCATATGAAGAAATTGCGTGAGGGATCTTAGGGTCAAAATTGGGTCTTACAATAAATAATAATTGTCCATCTGCATAATATTTGGTCACAATTCACTTCTCTAAAATCAAAATATCAAATCATTATGCAGGTTGGTTTCTAAACCCATTGAATACAATGATCCTACTCCTTCTCCAAACTTTGAATTCCTTGTGTTTGAGGTTGAGGAGGAAAATATATGAAGAAATGTATGATCAATTGTCTCGTCTACTTGAGCACGAGGAAAAATCCATTCAGTCGTTCGAAGAGCAGATTGAGTAAGTCAACTTGGGTTACAAAGATGATGTGAAGGAAGTCAAGATTGAGTCTCGATTGTGTCCATATGTTCATAAGGGGTTGATTGATCTTCTTCTACAGTATTTAGATCTATTTGCCTAGTCCTATCAAGACATGCCTGGTTTGGATTCTGAGATTGTGGAGCATATATTGTCGTTGAAGCCAGAATACCCGACAGTCAAGCAGAAGTTGAGGAGAACTCATCCTGATATGGCAGTGAAGATCAAAGAAGAAGTACAGAAATAGATTGATATTGGTTTCCTTGTTACTACTGAGTATCCATAGTGGGTGGCCAATATTGTGCCTGCTGAGTACGCATGTGTGTGATTATAGAGATTTGAACAAAGCCAGTCCGAAAGATGATTTCCCTCTACCACACATTGATATGTTGGTAGACAATACAGCTAAATTCAAAGTCTTTTCATTTATGGACGGATTTTCCGATTATAATCTGATCAAAATGGAACCCAGGGATATGGAGAAGAACATATTCATTACACCCTGGGGAAGATTCTATTATAGAGTGATGCCTTTCGGTTTAAAGAATGCTGGTGCAACTTACCAGAGAACAATGACCATTCATTTTCATGATATGATGCATAAAGAGATCGAAGTCTATGTTGATGACATGATTTCTAAATTCAGTGATGAAGAAGAACATGTTGAACATTTGTTGAAGTTATTCTAGCGTTTGAGGAAGTACAAACTCCGCTTGAATCCCAATAAATATACTTTTGATGTTCGTTCTGGTAAGTTGTTGGGCTTTATTGTCAGCGAGAAGGGTGTTGAAGTTGATCCCATCAAGGTCAAAGCAATACAAGAGATGCTTGTGCCCAAAACTGAGAAGCAAGTCATAGGTTTTCTCGGTCACTTGAATTATATCTCAAGATTCATTTCGCATATGACTGCCACGTGTGCGCCTATATTCAAACTTCTTTAGATAGAACAGTCTTGTGATTGGACCTAGGATTTCCATAAATCTTTTGACAATATCAAAGAGTATTTACTTGAGCCTCTGATTCTGTCTACACCTGTTGAAAGAAGATCGTTGATCATGTATTTGACTGTGCTTAAAGAGAGTATGGGTTGTGTGATGAGCCAGCAAGACGAAACTGGAAAGAAAGAATATGATATTTATTACCTCAGTAAGAAAAAAATCACCGACTGTGAGACTCGGTATTTTATGCTAGAGAAGACTTGTTGCACATTGGCTTAGGCTGCCAAGCTTCTGCGTCCGTATATGTTGAATCATACCACTTGGTTGATATCCAAAATGGATCCAATCAAGTATATTTTTTGAGAAGCCTGCTTTAACTGGGAGATTGCCCATTGGCAGATGTTGTTATCAGATATGATATTGATATTGAATACCGATCTCTAAAAGCTATTAAAGGTAGTGTCTTGGCTGACCATTTAACTCACCAACCAATTGAAGATTATCAGTCAGTGCAGTATGACTTCCCTGATGAAGAGATCTTGTATTGAAAATGAAGGATTATGATGAACCATTGCTTGAAGAAGAGCCAGCCTGGTTTCTTCTGTTGGGGCATGGTATTTGATGGAGTGTTAATTAGTATGGTAATGGCATTGGGGCAGTGATTATTACTCCTCAAGGAACATATTTTTCGTTTACAACTATATTGACTTTCAAGTGTACAAATAATATGGCTGAATATGAAGCTTGCATTATGGTGCTTGAAGAGGCCATGTATCTCAGAATCAAGTATTTGGACGTCTATGGAGATTCGGCTTTCGTCGTGAATCTGATTAAAGGTGAATGGGAGACGAATCAACTTGGTTTGATACCATATAGAGATTATGCGAGGAGGATTTCAACTTTCTTCACAAAGGTTGAGTTTCATCATATCCCTCGAGATGAAAACCGATGGCAGATGCTCTTGTAATGTTGGCTTCGATGATCATGGTGAAGTATTGGAATGAAGTTCCTAATCTGACTATGATGCGTCATGATAGGCCAGCTCATGTGTTTGTTGTGGAAGAGATCAAAGATGAAGCTGTGGTATTTTTATATCAAATGTTTTCTCCAACGTCAGATCTACCCGCCTGGGGCATCTTTGAAAGATAAGAAGACTTTGAGGAGATTATCTGGCAACTTATACCGAATGGTGATGTGCTTTACAAGAGAAACTTAGATATGGTTCTGCTCAGATGGTGGATAGACATGAAGCAGACATGGTGATGACTGAAGTCCATGAAGGGTCCTTTGTACTCATTCCAATGGACATGTTATGGCTAAGAAGATTGAGATCAGGTTACTATTGGCTGATAATGGAATCTGACTGTTGCAACTTTGTGAAGAAATGCCACAAGTGTCAAATTTATGTAGATAAGATTCATGTTCATCCGACACTGTGAATGTCATTTCCTCCCCATGGCCCTTCTCCATGTGGGGAATTGATATGATTGGCATGATTGACCCTAAAGCTTTGAACGGACATCGTTTCATTTTGGTGGCTATTGACTACTTCATAAATTGGGTTAAAGCGGCATCATATGCGAATGTAACTAAGCAAGTTATTATGAGGTTCATCAAGAATCAGATTATATGCGTTATGGTGTGCCAAGTAAGATCATTACTGATAATGGTTCAAACTTGAATAATAATATGGTGGAAGCTCTTTGTAAAGACTTTAAGATTGCACACCATAATTCTTCTCCTTACACACCCAACATGAATAGGGTTGTTGAAGCTGCGAATAAGAACATCAAGAAGATCATTCAAAAAATGGTTGTGACGTATAAAGATTGGCATGAGATGCTTCCCTTTTCTTTGCATGGGTATCGTACATCCATCCGAACTTCAACAGGGGCATCCCCTTTCTCACTTGTCTATGACATGGAAGTTGTGCTCCCAGTAGAGGTCGAGATCCCATCATTGCGTGTGCTAATGGAAGCCAAGTTGACTGAAGCTAAATGGTGTCAAACCAGGCTTGATCAGCTAAATTTGATTGAAGAGAAGAGGTTAACTACCATGTGTCATGTTCAATTATATCAGCAGAGAATGAAGAAAGCATTTGATAAGAAGGTCAAGCCTCGTGTATTCAAAGAATGACCTATAATGTATCCTCATATTACATGCCCATAAAAGTTGATTTAGCTCTCACTCCAAACATCAAAGTTAAAGTAGACATATTGAATTTGATTTTGCAACTTGGAAATATTTCATCTTATAAAATTGAGCAAGTTATGGCCTTGGGAATTTGACTTTCAAATTAGGGTTTTGACAAAATGGCCTATAATGTTTCAACATAGAAAATGATTTTCCAAGCAAAACTAGCTTTAGGTATTAACATGAAAGTTGTTGGAGTGTTATTTAGAGTAGCTTTGATCTTAAACTCATTTTCATATGGTGAAAATTGTAGGAGACAGGGTATAGGGAGACCCAGTTATGATCAGATGAATTCATCTGGCCAACCACTATCAACCAACTTGCTAACCTTCAATTCTCTTGATTTTCTAGACTCATGGTAGATCATATATGCATAAGATGATGAATGTTGAAGTATCCCTTGAGAAATTTGATCAATTGGTGAGATAGCTTATTGGAGAAGTTACTCAAGATACCTAGTCAAACTAGGGTTTCCAATGAAAATCACCTTCAAACTCTTGAAAAAAACTTGATCAATATAACATGTAGAGATCATTGGGATTCATATATGATGCTTTGAGATATTGTGAATCAATCCTTGGTTGTGCTTTTATCCATGAGGGTCTTAAACCCTAGGTGTGGACTTGATAGATTAATGAGGATCATGCCCTACCTATAAAAAGTTAGGCAAATACAAAGACATATTTTTGGCATTTTGGTTAGTGAAATGATAAAATACAAGTATGATACAATCACATAGTGCTTGGGGATCTCTCCCAAAACAAACCCAATGAAGATGGGTAAGGAGGATGCCAAGGTATGATCCCAATGATAATGCATATGATGAAATTGTGTGAGGGATCTTAGGGTCAAAAATGGGGTCTTACAGCTGCCGCTATTAAGGACATTCTAGGTGAGAAGGTGAAGGTTAAAATATTCGTATCGACTTAGTAGAATGGGCTTAAATAACAACATAGAAACAAATTTTGGTCCCTAAGAGACCTCATGATGCATATGATATGAACGTAAAAGCAAATTCTCTGTGGGGAAATGTTGCCACAAAGAAAAAGGAATCAGAGGGACCGAAGATTCGCAGGAGTATAATTCATTCTGTAAGGAAGACTCAATGGGGAGACAGAGACTCTGGGGGGATAAAAGGAATCACTAGGACAAGGCCTAGGGTCAAAGATGGAGAAATAATTCAAAACAGAACATGAAATTTCACATGAAGCAACCTTAATCAATTAAGAACATCATCCAAAAGGTCTCATGTCAATAGAATCAACCAAATTTATTTCACAAAGCAATCATGGCAAGGCATGCAAGTGGAACCACATTGAGGCACAGAATGAACAAATCCATATTATTCCAAAATGGTTCAATTAATTCCAAGACAAATCATGGCTAAAGAGCACATATAACATGATCAACACACCAAAAATCAAGGCATTTAGACAAGTATAAGCATGGTAATCAAATTCCATAGGGCAAGGTAAGCACAAACAAGCTCAATTGAGACACAATTGATACATCAACTTAACACAATCCTAAAACAGAATTGACAAATGATAAAGACCTCAAATCAAATCCACAATAAACTTCAATATGTCTACAAACAATGTGCAAATTTCACATTCATAGGATAAACAACCATCATTTCACAAATCATTGAAGTTCATGACTATTCAAAAGTCCACAAATGGTCATCCAGAAAGAAAAATCCCAAACAAATCAGAAATGAATCCAAAATTCCACAAAAAATTATGAGCAATCCTAACATCCAGAAGACTCATCATGCAAAAAATCATATCAATTGGCTTTATTTGGCATGGCAAAGAAAATCATCAAGTTGAGCAAGCAATGGTGTCACACACATTGTCACACCTACATTAACCAGATCATCTCAACAACCATAAATGCTAAAAATGCAAACTCAACAGCAAAATGACCAGCAAGATGTCTAGTTTACATACCAAATTTCACAATCATTGGACTAAATCTCATCATTTCATAAAGCAAATCGCAAGCAAGGTCCAAAAAGCACATGCATACACAACCCCTAAGGCAAAACATTTTTCAACCGTGCCAGTTTCTGGAAAAATAGTCAAAATACTAGACATGATGAGGAACAAGATGCAAAAAACCACACATCATTTGGATAATTATTCATTGAGTTATGAATTTTGGAAGTGAGTGAAAAAATAAAAAAACATGAATGAAGCATGTATGAACATGGATGAGAAATGAAATAAAATGTGAAATGCAATATTGGAAACGCATCAGCTGGGAATCGAATGGTGTTAATATTTGAATTGGGCGTGTTTCCTAGTGAAACGCACCGTTTCACTAAAGGACGTGGCAAGGCTGAATCAATGAGAGCCAATCATAATGCCAGGCAAGCTACACGATGGACCAATGCATGGCTACTAATAACAAAACTCATGCAGAAACACGCTAGCAAGATCAAAAGCATTCTGGAAACAAAAACCCTAGGATATTCATCATGTTCATCACATTCATACGCTCAAGAACACATGTGCACAGAAATTCAAAATGAACATACCAATGATTCATCTTTCAACGTACATTAACAATCCATACTTAATTTGACCTAATTCCACACACATTCAAAGATTCGAGCAAGAGAAGTTTCATAGGTCAAACTTAAAATCACCATAACTACTTCATTACTTCATGAAAATCAATGAAACAATGCTCAGATTTTCTC
>NW_026113307.1:0-29961 GCF_024323335.1 Lathyrus oleraceus | reverse complement strand
TTCATAAAACTACCTATATGCTTATCACGATGAGGGGTATTTCTTGCTGAAATTTCACTCACTCAAGGATAGAGATATTATCCTAACTCGTGTCCCTTACACAATTCACAACATGCCTATGATTCTGAAGAATGGAGCCCTGATTTTAACTACAAGAGAGATATGTTGAGGACTATACCCATTTAGGTTAAATTTCCAATCTCTCTCTCCTCTTTCTCTCTTTCTCTCTTTAGGATCAAAATCTTTAAAATGTTCGAGCATATTCTATTTCTATACTTTCTCATCACTTTAGAGACATTAACTTGTGATAGAATGTCAATTTTATCATCTTTCTCATTTTTATCCTAAATGTTAGAACTTTTAACAGAAAAAAATAACAATCAAATTTGCAGAGAACAATCTCTGCTTTATGGATCATGTTAAGGCGATTTATGTGTGAAAGCAAAAACGATTCCGACCATTTATGCAACCACCATCTGAGATCCCAAGGTGCTAAAAATTGATCAATTATGGTTTAAACTCATATCCTCAGATTAGGGACAAATCAAAGATTCAAGCGGTCTTTCAGTTTCTTGCAATGGGTCGAGGGAGAGAAAGCCAAAGAAAAAGGTGTCCTCTCATAAGGTCCAACCACTATTTTAAGAGGTTATACCGGAAAAAAGAACTTGGATGATGACCAAGGGATAGATAGGGATGAACTTTCTGAGGATAGTGTTGAAGAGGAATTGATTTCCAAAACCCTAGTAGAGAACCCCACTCTCGAAACGAAGGTTATATCCACTAAAGCGAAGTATCCACCTAAGAAACACTGGGTGGATTTTATAAGTGGAAACATGGTCTCCGAAAATGGAATGGAAATTGAATTTGTTGCTCCAAGCATTATAGAAGGGGAAATAGAAATGGAAATTGGAAACAGATGTTGAATTAGAGGTCAAATATTGGAATCTTCTCTCATCATGTATGTTATTGGACAAGACCTAAGTATGAATGTTGTGAAAAATTATATACCCGTTTCTAGAATTTCATAAAACTACCTTATATGCTTTATCACGATGAGGGGTATTTCTTGCTGAAATTTCACTCACTCAAGGATAGAGATATTATCCTAACTCGTGTCCCTTACACAATTCACAACATGCCTATGATTCTGAAGGAATGGAGCCCTGATTTTAACTACAAGAGAGATATGTTGAGGACTATACCCATTTAGGTTAAATTTCCAAATCTCTCTCTCTTTTCTCTCTTTCTCTCTTTAGGATCAAATTCTTTAAAATGTTCTAGCATATTCTATTTTTATACTTTCTCATCACTTTAGAGACATTAACTTGTGAAGAATGTGATTTTATCATCTTTCTCATTTTAATCCTAAATGTTAGAACTTTTAATAAAAAAAAACAATCAAATTTGCAGAGAACAATCTCTGCTTTATGGTGCATGTTAAGGCGATTTATGGTGAAAGCAAAGACGATTCCGACCATTTATGCAACCACCATCTGAGATCCCAAGGTGCTAAAAATCGATCAATTATGGTTTAAACTCATAATCCTCAGATTAGGGACAAAATCAAAGATTCAAGCGGTCTTTCAGTTTCTTGCAATGGGTCGAGGGAAAGAAAGGCCAAAGAAAAAGTGTCCTCTCATGAGGTCCAACCACTATTTAAGAGGTTATACCGGAAAAAAGAAACTTGGATGATGACCAAGGGATAGATAGGGATGAACTTTCTGAGGATAGTGTTGAAGAGGAATTGATTTCCAAAACCCTAGTAGAGAACCCCACTCTCGAAACGAAGGTTATATCCACTAAAGCGAAGTATCCACCTAAGAAACACTGGGTGGATTTTATAAGTGGAAACATGGTCTCCGAAAATGGAATGGAAATTGAATTTGTTGCTCCAAGCATTATAGAAGGGGAAATAGAAATGGAAATTGAGGAAACAGATGTGAATTAGAGGTCAAATATGGGAATCTTCTCTCATCATGTATGTTATTGGACAAGACCTAAGTATGAATGTTGTGAAAAATTTATGACCCGTTTCTAGAATTTCATAAACTACCTTATATGCTTTATCACGATGAGGGGTATTCTTCTTGCTGAAATTTCACTCACTCAAGGATAGAGATATTATCCTAACTCGTGTCCCTTACACAATTCACAACATGCCTATGATTCTGAAGGAATGGAGCCCTGATTTTAACTACAAGAGAGATATGTTGAGGACTATACCCATTTAGGTTAATTTCCAAATCTCTCTCTCTCTTTCTCTCTCTCTTTTCTCTCTTTAAGGATCAAAATTCTTTAAAATGTTCGAGCATATTCTATTTCTATACTTTCTCATCACTTTAGAGACATTAACTTGTGATAGAATGTCAATTTTATCATCTTTCTCATTTTATCCTAAATGTTAGAACTTTTAACAAAAAAATAACAATCAAATTTGCAGAGAACAATCTCTGCTTTATGGTGCATGTTAAGGCGATTTATGGTGAAAGAAAAAACGATTCCGACCATTTATGCAACCACCATCTGAGATCCCAAGGTGCTAAAAACGATCAATTATGGTTTAAAACTCATAATCCTCAGATTAGGGACAAAATCAAAGATTCAAGCGGTCTTTCAGTTTCTTGCAATGGGTCGAGGGAAAGAAAGGCCAAAGAAAAAGGTGTCCTCTCATGAGGTCCAACCACTATTTTAAGAGGTTATACCGGAAAAAAGAAATTGGATGATGACCAAGGGATAGATAGGGATGAACTTTCTGAGGATAGTGTTGAAGAGGTTGATTTCCAAAACCCTAGTAGAGAACCCCACTCTCGAAACGAAGGTTATATCCACTAAAGCGAAGTCCACCTAAGAAACACTGGGTGGATTTTATAAGTGGAAACATGGTCTCCGAAAATGGAATGGAAATTGAATTTGTTGCTCCAAGCATTATAGAAGGGAAATAGAAATGGAAATTGAGGAAACAGATGTTGGAATTAGAGGTCAAATATTGGGAATCTCTCTCATCATGTATGTTATTGGACAAGACCTAAGTATGAATGTTGTGAAAATTATATGACCCGTTTCTAGAATTTCATAAAACTACCTTATATGCTTTATCACGATGAGGGGTATTTCTTGCTGAAATTTCACTCACTCAAGGATAGAGATATTATCCTAACTCGTGTCCCTTACACAATTCACAACATGCCTATGATTCTGAAGGAATGGAGCCCTGATTTTAACTACAAGAGAGATATGTTGAGGACTATACCCATTTAGGTTAAATTTCCAAATCTCTCTCTCTCTTTTCTCTTTTCTCTCTCTTAGGATCAAAATTCTTTAAAATGTTCGAGCATATTCTATTTTATACTTTCTCATCACTTTAGAGACATTAACTTGTGAGAGAATGTCAATTTTATCATCTTTCTCATTTTACTCCTAAATGTTAGAACTTTTAATAAAAAAAATAACAATCAAATTTGCAGAGAACAATCTCTGCTTTATGGTGCATGTTAAGGCGATTTATGGTGAAAGCAAAGACGATTCCGACCATTTATGCAACCACCATCTGAGATCCCAAGGTGCTAAAAATCGATCAATTATGGTTTAAACTCATAATCCTCAGATTAGGGACAAAATCAAAGATTCAAGCGGTCTTTCAGTTTCTTGCAATGGGTCGAGGGAGAGAAAGGCCAAAGAAAAAGGTGTCCTCTCATAAGGTCCCACTATTTTAAGAGGTTATACCGGAAAAAAGAAACATGGATGATGACCAAGGGATAGATAGAGATGAACTTTCTGAGGATAATGTTGAAGAGGAATTGATTTCCAAAACCCTAGTAGAGAACCCCACTCTCGAAACGAAGGTTATATCCACTAAAGCGAAGTATCCACCTAAGAAACACTGGGTGGATTTTATAAGTGGAAACATGGTCTCCGAAAATGGAATGGAAATTGAATTTGTTGCTCCAAGCATTATAGAAGGGGAAATAGAAATGGAAATTGAGGAAACAGATGTGGAATTAGAGTTCAAATATTGGAAATCTTCTCTCATCATGTATGTTATTGGACAAGACCTAAGTATGAATGTTGTGAAAAATTATATGACCCGTTTCTAGAATTTCATAAAACTACTTGATATGCTTTATAACGATGAGGGGTATTTCTTGCTGAAATTTCACTCACTCAAGGATAGATATTATCCTAACTCGTGTCCCTTACACAATTCACAACATGCCTATAATTCTGAAGGAATGGAGCCCTGATTTTAACTACAAGAGAGATATGTTGAGGACTATACCCGTTTAGGTTAAATTTCCAAATCTCTCTCTCTCTTTCTCTCTTTCTCTCTTTCTTTAGGATAAAAATTCTTTAAAATGTTCGAGCATATTCTATTTCTATACTTCTCATCACTTTAGAGACATTAACTTGTGATAGAATGTCAATTTTATCATCTTTCTCATTTTTATCCTAAATGTTAGAACTTTTAACAAAAAAATAACAATCAAATTTGCAGAGAACAATCTCTGCTTTATGGTCATGTTAAGGCGATTTATGGTGAAAGAAAAACGATTCCGACCATTTATGCAACCACCATCTGAGATCCCAAGGTGCTAAAAATCGATCAATTATGGTTTAAACTCATAATCCTCAGATTAGGGACAAATCAAAGATTCAAGCGGTCTTTCAGTTTCTTGCAATGGGTCGAGGGAAGAAAGGCCAAAGAAAAGGTGTCCTCTCATGAGGTCCAACCACTATTTTAAGAGGTTATACCGGAAAAAAGAAACTTGGATGATGACCAAGGGATAGATAGGGATGAACTTTCTGAGGATAGTGTTGAAGAGGAATTGATTTCCAAAACCCTAGTAGAGAACCCCACTCTCGAAAAAGGTTATATCCACTAAAGCCAGGTATCCACCTAAGACACACTCGGTGGATTTTATAAGTGGAAACATGGTATCCGAAAATGGAGTGGAAATTGAATTTGTTGCTCCAAGCATTATAGAAGGGGAAATAGAAATGGAAATTGAGGAAACAGATGTTGAATTAGAGGTCAAATATTGGGAATCTTCTCTCATCATGTATGTTATTGGACAAGACCTAAGTATGAATGTTGTGAAAAATTATATGACCCGTTTCTAGAATTTCATAAAACTACCTTATATGCTTTATCACGATGAGGGGTATTTCTTGCTGAAATTTCACTCACTCAAGGATAGAGATATTATCCTAACTCGTGTCCCTTACACAATTCACAACATGCCTATGATTCTGAAGGAATGGAGCCCTGATTTTAACTACAAGAGAGATATGTTGAGGACTATACCCATTTAGGTTAAATTTCCAAATCTCTCTCTCTCTTTCTCTCTTTCTCTCTTTAGGATCAAAATTCTTTAAAATGTTCTAGCATATTCTATTTTTATACTTTCTCATCACTTTAGAGACATTAACTTGTGAGAGAATGTGAATTTTATCATCTTTCTCATTTTAATCCTAAATGTTAGAACTTTTAATAAAAAAAATAACAATCAAATTTGCAGAGAACAATCTCTGCTTTATGGTGCATGTTAAGGCGATTTATGGTGAAAGCAAAACGATTCCGACCATTTATGCAACCACCATCTGAGATCCCAAGGTGCTAAAAATGATCAATTATGGTTTAAACTCATAATCCTCAGATTAGGGACAAAATCAAAGATTCAAGCGGTCTTTCAGTTTCTTGCAATGGGTCGAGGGAGAGAAAGGCCAAAGAAAAAGGTGTCGTCTCATAAGGTCCAACCACTATTTTAAGAGGTTATACCGGAAAAAAGAAACATGGATGATGACCAAGGGATAGATAGAGATGAACTTTCTGAGGATAGTGTTGAAGAGGAATTGATTTCCAAAACCCTAGTAGAGAACCCCACTCTCGAAACGAAGGTTATATCCACTAAAGCGAAGATCCACCTAAGAAACACTGGGTGGATTTTATAAGTGGAAACATGGTCTCCGAAAATGGAATGGAAATTGAATTTGTTGCTCCAAGCATTATAGAAGGGGAAATAGAAATGGAAATTGAGGAAACAGATGTTGAATTAGAGGTCAAATATTGGGAATCTTCTCTCATCATGTATGTTATTGGACAAGACCTAAGTATGAATGTTGTGAAAATTATATGACCCGTTTCTAGAATTTCATAAAACTACCTTATATGCTTTATCACGATGAGGGGTATTTCTTGCTGAAATTTCACTCACTCAAGGATAGAGATATTATCCTAACTCGTGTCCCTTACACAATTCACAACATGCCTATGATTCTGAAGGAATGGAGCCCTGATTTTAACTACAAGAGAGATATGTTGAGGACTATACCCATTTAGGTTAAATTTCCAAATCTCTCTCTCTTTTTTTCTCTTTCTCTCTTTAGGATCAAAATTCTTTAAAATGTTCGAGCATATTCTATTTCTATACTTTCTCATCACTTTAGAGACATTAACTTGTGATAGAATGTCAATTTTATCATCTTTCTCATTTTTATCCTAAATGTTAGAACTTTTAATAGAAAAAATAACAATCAAATTTGCAGAGAACAATCTGTGCTTTATGGTGCATGTTAAGGCGATTTATGGTGAAAGCAAAAACGATTCCGACCATTTATGCAACCACCATCTGAGATCCCAAGGTGCTAAAATTGATCAATTATGGGTTAAACTCATAATCCTCAGATTAGGGACCAAATCAAAGATTCAAGCGGTCTTTCAATTTCTTGCAATGGGTCGAGGGAGAGAAAGGCCAAAGAAAAGGTGTCCTCTCATAAGGTCCAACCACTATTTTAAGAGGTTATACCGAAAAAAGAAACATGGATGATGACCAGGGATAGATAGAGATGAACTTTCTGAGGATAGTGTTGAAGAGGAATTGATTTCCAAAACCCTAGTAGAGAACCCCACTCTCGAAACGAAGGTTATATCCACTAAAGCGAAGTATCCACCTAAGAAACACTGGGTGGATTTTATAAGTGGAAACATGGTCTCCGAAAATGGAATGGAAATTGAATTTGTTGCTCCAAGCATTATAGAAGGGGAAATAGAAATGGAAATTGAGGAAACAGATGTGGAATTAGAGGTCAAATATTGGAAATCTTCTCTCATCATGTATGTTATTGGACAAGACCTAAGTATGAATGTTGTGAAAAATTATATGACCCGTTTCTAGAATTTCATAAAACTACTTGATATGCTTTATAACGATGAGGGGTATTTCTTGCTGAAATTTCACTCACTCAATCAATGATAGAGATATTATCCTGACTCGTGTCCCTTACACAATTCACAACATGCCTATAATTCTGAAGGAATGGAGCCCTGATTTTAACTACAAGAGAGATATGTTGAGGACTATACCCGTTTAGGTTAAATTTCCAAATCTCTTTCTCTCTTTCTATCTTTCTTTAGGATCAAAATTCTTTAAAATGTTCGAGCATATTCTATTTCTATACTTTCTCATCACTTTAGAGACATTAACTTGTGATAGAATGTCAATTTTATCATCTTTCTCATTTTTATCCTAAATGTTAGAACTTTTAACAAAAAAATAACAAATTTTGCAGAGAACAATCTCTGCTTTATGGTGCATGTTAAGGCGATTTATGGTGAAAGCAAAGACGATTCCGACCATTTATGCAACCACCATCTGAGATCCCAAGGTGCTAAAAATCGATCAATTATGGTTTAAACTCATAATCCTCAGATTAGGGACAAAATCAAAGATTCAAGCGGTCTTTCAGTTTCTTGCAATGGGTCGAGGGAAAGAAAGGCCAAAGAAAAAGGTGTCCTCTCATAAGGTCCAACCACTATTTTAAGAGGTTATACCGGAAAAAAGAAAGTTGGATGATGACCAAGGGATAGATAGAGATGAACTTTCTGAGGATAGTGTTGAAGAGGAATTGATTTCCAAAACCCTAGTAGAGAACCCCACTCTCGAAACGAAGGTTATATCCACTAAAGAGATATCCACCTAAGAAACACTGGGTGGATTTTATAAGTGGAAACATGGTCTCCGAAAATGGAATGGAAATTGAATTTGTTGCTCCAAGCATTATAGAAGGGGAAATAGAAATGGAAATTGAGGAAACAGATGTTGAATTAGAGGTCAAATATTGGGAATCTTCTCTCATCATGTATGTTATTGGACAAGACCTAAGTATGAATGTTGTGAAAAATTATATGACCCGTTTCTAGAATTTCATAAAACTACCTTATATGCTTTATCACGATGAGGGGTATTTCTTGCTGAAATTTCACTCACTCAAGGATAGAGATATTATCCTAACTCGTGTCCCTTACACAATTCACAACATGCCTATGATTCTGAAGGAATGGAGCCCTGATTTTAACTACAAGAGAGATATGTTGAGGACTATACCCATTTAGGTTAAATTTCCAAATCTCTCTCTCTCTTTTTTTCTTTCTCTCTTTAGGATCAAAATTCTTTAAAATGTTCGAGCATATTCTATTTCTATACTTTCTCATCACTTTAGAGACATTAACTTGTGATAGAATGTCAATTTTATCATCTTTCTCATTTTTATCCTAAATGTTAGAACTTTTAATAGAAAAAATAACAATCAAATTTGCAGAGAACAATCTCTGCTTTATGGTGCATGTTAAGGCGATTTATGGTGAAAGCAAAAACGATTCCGACCATTTATGCAACCACCATCTGAGATCCCAAGGTGCTAAAAATTGATCAATTATGGTTTACATCATAATCCTCAGATTAGGGACAAAATCAAAGATTCAAGCGGTCTTTGAGTTTCTTGCAATGGGTCGAGGGAGAGAAAGCCAAAGAAAAAGTGTCCTCTCATAAGGTCCAACCACTATTTTAAGAGGTTATACCGGAAAAAAGAAGTTGGATGATGACCAAGGGATAGATAGAGATGAACTTTCTGAGGATAGTGTTGAAGAGGAATTGATTTCCAAAACCCTAGTAGAGAACCCCACTCTCGAAACGAAGGTTATATCCACTAAAGCGAAGTATCCACCTAAGAACACTGGGTGGATTTTATAAGTGGAAACATGGTCTCCGAAAATGGAATGGAAATTGAATTTGTTGCTCCAAGCATTATAGAAGGGGAAATAGAAATGGAAATTGAGGAAACAGATGTTGAATTAGAGGTCAAATATTGGGAATCTTCTCTCATCATGTATGTTATTGGACAAGACCTAAGTATGAATGTTGTGAAAAATTATATGACCCGTTTCTAGAATTTCATAAAACTACCTTATATGCTTTATCACGATGAGGGGTATTTCTTGCTGAAATTTCACTCACTCAAGGATAGAGATATTATCCTAACTCGTGTCCCTTACACAATTCACAACATGCCTATGATTCTGAAGGAATGGAGCCCTGATTTTAACTACAAGAGAGATATGTTGAGGACTATACCCATTTAGGTTAAATTTCCAAATCTCTCTCTCTTTTTTTCTCTCTTTCTCTCTTTAGGATCAAAATTCTTTAAAATGTTCGAGCATATTCTATTTCTATACTTTCTCATCACTTTAGAGACATTAACTTGTGATAGAATGTCAATTTTATCATCTTTCTCATTTTATCCTAAATGTTAGAACTTTTAATAGAAAAATAACAATCAAATTTGCAGAGAACAATCTCTGCTTTATGGTGCATGTTAAGGCGATTTATGGTGAAAGCAAAAACGATTCCGACCATTTATGCAACCACCATCTGAGATCCCAAGGTGCTAAAAATTGATCAATTATGGTTTAAACTCATAATCCTCAGATTAGGGACCAAATCAAAGATTCAAGCGGTCTTTCAGTTTCTTGCAATGGGTCGAGGGAGAGAAAGGCCAAAGAAAAAGGTGTCGTCTCATAAGGTCCAACCACTATTTTAAGAGGTTATACCGGAAAAAAGAAACATGGATGATGACCAAGGGATAGATAGAGATGAACTTTCTGAGGATAGTGTTGAAGAGGAATTGATTTCCAAAACCCTAGTAGAGAACCCCACTCTCGAAACGAAGGTTATATCCACTAAAGCGAAGGATCCACCTAAGAAACACTGGGTGGATTTTATAAGTGGAAACATGGTCTCCGAAAATGGAATGGAAATTGAATTTGTTGCTCCAAGCATTATAGAAGGGGAAATAGAAATGGAAATTGAGGAAACAGATGTTGAATTAGAGGTCAAATATGGGAATCTTCTCTCATCATGTATGTTATTGGACAAGACCTAAGTATGAATGTTGTGAAAAATTATATGACCCGTTTCTAGAATTTCATAAAACTACTTGATATGCTTTATAACGATGAGGGGTATTTCTTGCTGAAATTTCACTCACTCAAGGATAGAGATATTATCCTGACTCGTGTCCCTTACACAATTCACAACATGCCTATAATTCTGAAGGAATGGAGCCCTGATTTTAACTACAAGAGAGATATGTTGAGGACTATACCCGTTTAGGTTAAATTTCCAAATCTCTCTCTCTCTTTCTCTCTTTCTCTCTTTCTTTAGGATCAAAATTCTTTAAAATGTTCGAGCATATTCTATTTTTATACTTTCTCATCACTTTAGAGACATTAACTTGTGAGAGAATGTCATTTTATCATCTTTCTCATTTTTATCCTAAATGTTAGAACTTTTAACAAAAAAAAATAACAATCAAATTTGCAGAGAACAATCTCTGCTTTATGGTGCATGTTAAGGCGATTTATGGTGAAAGCAAAACGATTCCGACCATTTATGCAACCACCATCTGAGATCCCAAGGTGCTAAAAATCGATCAATTATGGTTTAAACTCATAATCCTCAGATTAGGGACAAAATCAAAGATTCAAGCGGTCTTTCAGTTTCTTGCAATGGGTCGAGGGAGAAGAAAGCCAAAGAAAAAGGTGTCCTCTCATAAGGTCCAACCACTATTTTAAGAGGTTATACCGGAAAAAGAAATTGGATGATGACCAAGGGATAGATAGAGATGAACTTTCTGAGGATAGTGTTGAAGAGGAATTGATTTCCAAAACCCTAGTAGAGAACCCCACTCTCGAAACGAAGGTTATATCCACTAAAGTGAAGTATCCACCTAAGAAACACTGGGTGGATTTTATAAGTGGAAACATGGTCTCCGAAAATGAATGGAAATTGAATTTGTTGCTCCAAGCATTATAGAAGGGGAAATAGAAATGGAAATTGAGGAAACAGATGTTGAATTAGAGGTCAAATATTGGGAATCTTCTCTCATCATGTATGTTATTGGACAAGACCTAAGTATGAATGTTTGAAAAATTATATGACCCGTTTCTAGAATTTCATAAAACTACTTATATGCTTTATCACGATGAGGGTATTTCTTGCTGAAATTTCACTCACTCAAGGATAGAGATTTATCCTAACTCGTGTCCCTTACACAATTCACAACATGCCTATAATTCTGAAGGAATGGAGCCCTGATTTTAACTACAAGAGAGATATGTTGAGGACTATACCCGTTTAGGTTAAATTTCCAAATCTCTCTCTCTCTTTCTCTCTTTCTCTCTTTCTTAGGATCAAATTCTTTAAAATGTTCGAGCATATTCTATTTTATACTTTCTCATCACTTTAGAGACATTAACTTGTGAGAATGTCAATTTTATCATCTTTCTCATTTTTATCCTAAATGTTAGAACTTTTAACAAAAAAAATAACAATCAAATTTGCAGAGAACAATCTCTGCTTTATGGTGCATGTTAAGGCGATTTATGGTGAAAGCAAAGACGATTCCGACCATTTATGCAACCACCATCTGAGATCCCAAGGTGCTAAAAATCGATCAATTATGGTTTAAACTCATAATCCTCAGATTAGGGACAAAATCAAAGATTCAAGCGGTCTTTCAGTTTCTTGCAATGGGTCGAGGGAAAGAAAGGCCAAAGAAAAAGGTGTCCTCTCATAAGGTCCAACCACTATTTTAAGAGGTTATACCGGAAAAAAGAAAGTTGGATGATGACCAAGGGATAGATAGAGATGAACTTTCTGAGGATAGTGTTGAAGAGGAATTGATTTCCAAACCCTAGTAGAGAACCCCACTCTCGAAACGAAGGTTATATCCACTAAAGCGAAGTATCCACCTAAGAAACACTGGGTGGATTTTATAAGTGGAAACATGGTCTCCGAAAATGGAATGGAAATTGAATTTGTTGCTCCAAGCATTATAGAAGGGGAAATAGAAATGGAAATTGAGGAAACAGATGTTGAATTAGAGGTCAAATATTGGGAATCTTCTCTCATCATGTATGTTATTGGACAAGACCTAAGTATGAATGTTGTGAAAAATTATATGACCCGTTTCTAGAATTTCATAAAACTACTTGATATGCTTTATAACGATGAGGGGTATTTCTTGCTGAAATTTCACTCACTCAAGGATAGAGATATTATCCTGACTCGTGTCCCTTACACAATTCACAACATGCCTATAATTCTGAAGGAATGGAGCCCTGATTTTAACTACAAGAGAGATATGTTGAGGACTATACCCGTTTAGGTTAAATTTCCAAATCTCTCTCTCTCTTTCTCTCTTTCTCTCTTTCTTTAGGATAAAAATTCTTTAAAATGTTCGAGCATATTCTATTTTTATACTTTCTCATCACTTTAGAGACATTAACTTGTGAGAGAATGTCAATTTTATCATCTTTCTCATTTTTATCCTAAATGTTAGAATTTTTAACAAAAAAAATAACAATCAAATTTGCAGAGAACAATCTCTGCTTTATGGTGCATGTTAAGGCGATTTATGGTGAAAGCAAAGACGATTCCGACCATTTATGCAACCACCATCTGAGATCCCAAGGTGCTAAAAATCGATCAATTATGGTTTAAACTCATAATCCTCAGATTAGGGACAAAATCAAAGATTCAAGCGGTCTTTCAGTTTCTTGCAATGGGTCGAGGGAAAGAAAGGCCAAAAAAAAGGTGTCCTCTCATAAGGTCCAACCACTATTTTAAGAGGTTATACCGGAAAAAAGAAGTTGGATGATGACCAAGGGATAGATAGAGATGAACTTTCTGAGGATAGTGTTGAAGAGGAATTGATTTCCAAAACCCTAGTAGAGAACCCCACTCTCGAAACGAAGGTTATATCCACTAAAGCGAAGTATCCACCTAAGAAACACTGGGTGGATTTTATAAGTGGAAACATGGTCTCCGAAAATGGAATGGAAATTGAATTTGTTGCTCCAAGCATTATAGAAGGGGAAATAGAAATGGAAATTGAGGAAACAGATGTTGAATTAGAGGTCAAATATTGGGAATCTTCTCTCATCATGTATGTTATTGGACAAGACCTAAGTATGAATGTTGTGAAAAATTATATGACCCGTTTCTAGAATTTCATAAAACTACCTTATATGCTTTATCACGATGAGGGGTATTTCTTGCTGAAATTTCACTCACTCAAGGATAGAGATATTATCCTAACTCGTGTCCCTTACACAATTCACAACATGCCTATGATTCTGAAGGAATGGAGCCCTGATTTTAACTACAAGAGAGATATGTTGAGGACTATACCCATTTAGGTTAAATTTCCAAATCTCTCTCTCTTTTTTTCTCTTTCTCTCTTTAGGATCAAAATTCTTTAAAATGTTCGAGCATATTCTATTTCTATACTTTCTCATCACTTTAGAGACATTAACTTGTGATAGAATGTCAATTTTATCATCTTTCTCATTTTTATCCTAAATGTTAGAACTTTTAATAAAAAAATAACAATCAAATTTGCAGAGAACAATCTCTGCTTTATGGTGCATGTTAAGGCGATTTATGGTGAAAGCAAAACGATTCCGACCATTTATGCAACCACCATCTGAGATCCCAAGGTGCTAAAAATCGATCAATTATGGTTTAAACTCATAATCCTCAGATTAGGTACCAAATCAAAGATTCAAGCGGTCTTTCAGTTTCTTGCAATGGGTCGAGGGAGAGAAATGCCAAAGAAAAAGGTGTCCTCTCATAAGGTCCAACCACTATTTTAAGAGGTTATACCGGAAAAAAGAAAGTTGGATGATGACCAAGGGATAGATAGAGATGAACTTTCTGAGGATAGTGTTGAAGAGGAATTGATTTCCAAAACCCTAGTAGAGAACCCCACTCTCGAAACGAAGGTTATATCCACTAAAGCGAAGTATCCACCTAAGAAACACTGGGTGGATTTTATAAGTGGAAACATGGTCTCCGAAAATGGAATGGAAATTGAATTTGTTGCTCCAAGCATTATAGAAGGGGAAATAGAAATGGAAATTGAGGAAACAGATGTTGAATTAGAGGTCAAATATTGGGAATCTTCTCTCATCATGTATGTTATTGGACAAGACCTAAGTATGAATGTTGTGAAAAATTATATGACCCGTTTCTAGAATTTCATAAAACTACCTTATATGCTTTATCACGATGAGGGGTATTTCTTGCTGAAATTTCACTCACTCAAGGATAGAGATATTATCCTAACTCGTGTCCCTTACACAATTCACAACATGCCTATGATTCTGAAGGAATGGAGCCCTGATTTTAACTACAAGAGAGATATGTTGAGGACTATACCCATTTAGGTTAAATTTCCAAATCTCTCTCTCTTTTTTCTCTCTTTCTCTCTTTAGGATCAAAATTCTTTAAAATGTTCGAGCATATTCTATTTCTATACTTTCTCATCACTTTAGAGACATTAACTTGTGATAGAATGTCAATTTTATCATCTTTCTCATTTTATCCTAAATGTTAGAACTTTTAATAGAAAAATAACAATCAAATTTGCAGAGAACAATCTCTGCTTTATGGTGCATGTTAAGGCGATTTATGGTGAAAGCAAAAACGATTCCGACCATTTATGCAACCACCATCTGAGATCCCAAGGTGCTAAAAATTGATCAATTATGGTTTAAACTCATAATCCTCAGATTAGGGACCAAATCAAAGATTCAAGCGGTCTTTCAGTTTCTTGCAATGGGTCGAGGGAGAGAAATGCCAAAGAAAAAGGTGTCCTCTCATAAGGTCCAACCACTATTTTAAGAGGTTATACCGGAAAAAAGAAAGTTGGATGATGACCAAGGGATAGATAGAGATGAACTTTCTGAGGATAGTGTTGAAGAGGAATTGATTTCCAAAACCCTAGTAGAGAACCCCACTCTCGAATGAAGGTTATATCCACTAAAGCGAAGTATCCACCTAAGAAACACTGGGTGGATTTTATAAGTGGAAACATGGTCTCCGAAAATGGAATGGAAATTGAATTTGTTGCTCCAAGCATTATAGAAGGGGAAATAGAAATGGAAATTGAGGAAACAGATGTTGAATTAGAGGTCAAATATTGGGAATCTTCTCTCATCATGTATGTTATTGGACAAGACCTAAGTATGAATGTTGTGAAAAATTATATGACCCGTTTCTAGAATTTCATAAAACTACCTTATATGCTTTATCACGATGAGGGGTATTTCTTGCTGAAATTTCACTCACTCAAGGATAGAGATATTATCCTAACTCGTGTCCCTTACACAATTCACAACATGCCTATGATTCTGAAGGAATGGAGCCCTGATTTTAACTACAAGAGAGATATGTTGAGGACTATACCCATTTAGGTTAAATTTCCAAATCTCTCTCTCTTTTTTCTCTTTCTCTCTTTAGGATCAAAATTCTTTAAAATGTTCGAGCATATTCTATTTCTATACTTTCTCATCACTTTAGAGACATTAACTTGTGATAGAATGTCAATTTTATCATCTTTCTCATTTTTATCCTAAATGTTAGAACTTTTAATAGAAAAATAACAATCAAATTTGCAGAGAACAATCTCTGCTTTATGGTGCATGTTAAGGCGATTTATGGTGAAAGCAAAACGATTCCGACCATTTATGCAACCACCATCTGAGATCCCAAGGTGCTAAAAATTGATCAATTATGGTGTAAACTCATAATCCTCAGATTAGGGACCATATCAAAGATTCAAGCGGTCTTTTAAGTTTCTTGCAATGGGTCGAGGGAGAGAAATGCCAAAGAAAAAGGTGTCCTCTCATAAGGTCCAACCACTATTTTAAGAGGTTATACCGGAAAAAGAAACATGGATGATGACCAAGGGATAGATAGAGATGAACTTTCTGAGGATAGTGTTGAAGAGGAATTGATTTCCAAAACCCTAGTAGAGAACCCCACTCTCGAAACGAAGGTTATATCCACTAAAGCGAAGTATCCACCTAAGAAACACTGGGTGGATTTTATAAGTGGAAACATGGTCTCCGAAAATGGAATGGAAATTGAATTTGTTGCTCCAAGCATTATAGAAGGGGAAATAGAAATGGAAATTGAGGAAACAGATGTTGAATTAGAGGTCAAATATTGGGAATCTTCTCTCATCATGTATGTTATTGGACAAGACCTAAGTATGAATGTTGTGAAAAATTATATGACCCGTTTCTAGAATTTCATAAAACTACCTTATATGCTTTATCACGATGAGGGGTATTTCTTGCTGAAATTTCACTCACTCAAGGATAGAGATATTATCCTAACTCGTGTCCCTTACACAATTCACAACATGCCTATGATTCTGAAGGAATGGAGCCCTGATTTTAACTACAAGAGAGATATGTTGAGGACTATACCCATTTAGGTTAAATTTCCAAATCTCTCTCTCTTTTTTTCTCTTTCTTTCTCTCTTAGGATCAAAATTCTTTAAAATGTTCGAGCATATTCTATTTCTATACTTTCTCATCACTTTAGAGACATTAACTTGTGATAGAATGTCATATTTATCATCTTTCTCATTTTTATCCTAAATGTTAGAACTTTTAATAGAAAAAATAACAATCAAATTTGCAGAGAACAATCTCTGCTTTATGGTGCATGTTAAGGCGATTTATGGTGAAAGCAAAAACGATTCCGACCATTTATGCAACCACCATCTGAGATCCCAAGGTGCTAAAATTGATCAATTATGGGTTAAACTCATAATCCTCAGATTAGGGACCAAATCAAAGATTCAAGCGGTCTTTCAGTTTCTTGCAATGGGTCGAGGGAGAGAAAGGCCAAAGAAAAAGGTGTCGTCTCATAAGGTCCAACCACTATTTTAAGAGGTTATACCGGAAAAAAGAAACATGGATGATGACCAAGGGATAGATAGAGATGAACTTTCTGAGGATAGTGTTGAAGAGGAATTGATTTCCAAACCCTAGTAGAGAACCCCACTCTCGAAACGAAGGTTATATCCACTAAAGCGAAGGATCCACCTAAGAAACACTGGGTGGATTTTATAAGTGGAAACATGGTCTCCGAAAATGGAATGGAAATTGAATTTGTTGCTCCAAGCATTATAGAAGGGGAAATAGAAATGGAAATTGAGGAAACAGATGTTGAATTAGAGGTCAAATATTGGGAATCTTCTCTCATCATGTATGTTATTGGACAAGACCTAAGTATGAATGTTGTGAAAAATTATATGACCCGTTTCTAGAATTTCATAAAACTACCTTATATGCTTTATCACGATGAGGGGTATTTCTTGCTGAAATTTCACTCACTCAAGGATAGAGAGATTTATCCTAACTCGTGTCCCTTACACAATTCACAACATGCCTATGATTCTGAAGGAATGGAGCCCTGATTTTAACTACAAGAGAGATATGTTGAGGACTATACCCATTTAGGTTAAATTTCCAAATCTCTCTCTCTCTTTTCTCTCTTTCTCTCTTTAGGATCAAAATTCTTTAAAATGTTCGAGCATATTCTATTTTTATACTTTCTCATCACTTTAGAGACATTAACTTGTGATAGAATGTCAATTTTATCATCTTTCTCATTTTTATCCTAAATGTTAGAACTTTTAACAAAAAAATAACAATCAAATTTGCAGAGAACAATCTCTGCTTTATGGTGCATGTTAAGGCGATTTATGGTGAAAGCAAAAACGATTCCGACCATTTATGCAACCACCATCTGAGATCCCAAGGTGCTAAAAATCGATCAATTATGGTTTAAACTCATAATCCTCAGATTAGGGACAAAATCAAAGATTCAAGCGGTCTTTCAGTTTCTTGCAATGGGTCGAGGGAAGAAAGGCCAAAGAAAAAGGTGTCCTCATAAGGTCCAACCACTATTTTAAGAGGTTATACCGGAAAAAAGAAAGTTGGATGATGACCAAGGGATAGATAGAGATGAACTTTCTGAGGATAGTGTTGAAGAGGAATTGATTTCCAAAACCCTAGTAGAGAACCCCACTCTCGAAACGAAGGTTATATCCACTAAAGCGAAGTATCCACCTAAGAAACACTGGGTGGATTTTATAAGTGGAAACATGGTCTCCGAAAATGGAATGGAAATTGAATTTGTTGCTCCAAGCATTATAGAAGGGGAAATAGAAATGGAAATTGAGGAAACAGATGTTGAATTAGAGGTCAAATATTGGGAATCTTCTCTCATCATGTATGTTATTGGACAAGACCTAAGTATGAATGTTGTGAAAAATTATATGACCCGTTTCTAGAATTTCATAAAACTACCTTATATGCTTTATCACGATGAGGGGTATTTCTTGCTGAAATTTCACTCACTCAAGGATAGAGATATTATCCTAACTCGTGTCCCTTACACAATTCACAACATGCCTATGATTCTGAAGGAATGGAGCCCTGATTTTAACTACAAGAGAGATATGTTGAGGACTATACCCATTTAGGTTAAATTTCCAAATCTCTCTCTCTTTTTTTCTCTTTCTCTCTTTAGGATCAAAATTCTTTAAAATGTTCGAGCATATTCTATTTCTATACTTTCTCATCACTTTAGAGACATTAACTTGTGATAGAATGTCAATTTTATCATCTTTCTCATTTTTATCCTAAATGTTAGAACTTTTAATAGAAAAATAACAATCAAATTTGCAGAGAACAATCTCTGCTTTATGGTGCATGTTAAGGCGATTTATGGTGAAAGCAAAAACGATTCCGACCATTTATGCAACCACCATCTGAGATCCCAAGGTGCTAAAAATCGATCAATTATGGTTTAAACTCATAATCCTCAGATTAGGGACAAATCAAAGATTCAAGCGGTCTTTCAGTTTCTTACCCCCCCCCCCAAGCCTCCACTCCCCCCCCCCCCCCCCCCCCCCCCCCCCCCCCGCCCCAACGCAATGGGTCGAGGGAGAAAAGGCCAAAGAAAAAGGTGTCCTCTCATAAGGTCCAACCACTATTTTAAGAGGTTATACCGGAAAAAAGAGTTGGATGATGACCAAGGGATAGATAGAGATGAACTTTCTGAGGATAGTGTTGAAGAGGAATTGATTTCCAAAACCCTAGTAGAGAACCCCACTCTCGAAACGAAGGTTATATCCACTAAAGCGAAGATCCACCTAAGAAACACTGGTGGATTTTATAAGTGGAAACATGGTCTCCGAAAATGGAATGGAAATTGAATTTGTTGCTCCAAGCATTATAGAAGGGGAAATAGAAATGGAAATTGAGGAAACAGATGTGGAATTAGAGGTCAAATATTGGGAATCTTCTCTCTCTCATGTATGTTATTGGACAAGACCTAAGTATGAATGTTGTGAAAAATTATATGACCCGTTTCTAGAATTTCATAAAACTACCTTATATGCTTTATCACGATGAGGGGTATTTCTTGCTGAAATTTCACTCACTCAAGGATAGAGATATTATCCTAACTCGTGTCCCTTACACAATTCACAACATGCCTATGATTCTGAAGGAATGGAGCCCTGATTTTAACTACAAGAGAGATATGTTGAGGACTATACCCATTTAGGTTAAATTTCCAAATCTCTCTCTCTTTTTTTCTCTTTCTCTCTTTAGGATCAAAATTCTTTAAAATGTTCGAGCATATTCTATTTCTATACTTTCTCATCACTTTAGAGACATTAACTTGTGATAGAATGTCAATTTTATCATCTTTCTCATTTTTATCCTAAATGTTAGAACTTTTAATAGAAAAAATAACAATCAAATTTGCAGAGAACAATCTCTGCTTTATGGTGCATGTTAAGGCGATTTATGGTGAAAGCAAAAACGATTCCGACCATTTATGCAACCACCATCTGAGATCCCAAGGTGCTAAAAATTGATCAATTATGGTTTAAACTCATAATCCTCAGATTAGGGACCAAATCAAAGATTCAAGCGGTCTTTCAGTTTCTTGCAATGGGTCGAGGGAAAGAAAGGCCAAAGAAAAAGGTGTCCTCTCATAAGGTCCAACCACTATTTTAAGAGGTTATACCGGAAAAAAGAAAGTTGGATGATGACCAAGGGATAGATAGAGATGAACTTTCTGAGGATAGTGTTGAAGAGGAATTGATTTCCAAACCCTAGTAGAGAACCCCACTCTCGAAACGAAGGTTATATCCACTAAAGCGAAGTATCCACCTAAGAAACACTGGGTGGATTTTATAAGTGGAAACATGGTCTCCGAAAATGGAATGGAAATTGAATTTGTTGCTCCAAGCATTATAGAAGGGGATTAGAAATGGAAATTGAGGAAACAGATGTTGAATTAGAGGTCAAATATTGGGAATCTTCTCTCATCATGTATGTTATTGGACAAGACCTAAGTATGAATGTTGTGAAAAATTATATGACCCGTTTCTAGAATTTCATAAAACTACCTTATATGCTTTATCACGATGAGGGGTATTTCTTGCTGAAATTTCACTCACTCAAGGATAGAGATATTATCCTAACTCGTGTCCCTTACACAATTCACAACATGCCTATGATTCTGAAGGAATGGAGCCCTGATTTTAACTACAAGAGAGATATGTTGAGGACTATACCCATTTAGGTTAAATTTCCAAATCTCTCTCTCTTTTTTTCTCTTTCTCTCTTTAGGATCAAAATTCTTTAAAATGTTCGAGCATATTCTATTTCTATACTTTCTCATCACTTTAGAGACATTAACTTGTGATAGAATGTCAATTTTATCATCTTTCTCATTTTTATCCTAAATGTTAGAACTTTTAATAGAAAAAATAACAATCAAATTTGCAGAGAACAATCTCTGCTTTATGGTGCATGTTAAGGCGATTTATGGTGAAAGCAAAAACGATTCCGACCATTTATGCAACCACCATCTGAGATCCCAAGGTGCTAAAAATTGATCAATTATGGTTTAAACTCATAATCCTCAGATTAGGGACCAAATCAAAGATTCAAGCGGTCTTTCAGTTTCTTGCAATGGGTCGAGGGAGAGAAATGCCAAAGAAAAAGGTGTCGTCTCATAAGGTCCAACCACTATTTTAAGAGGTTATACCGGAAAAAAGAGTTGGATGATGACCAAGGGATAGATAGAGATGAACTTTCTGAGGATAGTGTTGAAGAGGAATTGATTTCCAAAACCCTAGTAGAGAACCCCACTCTCGAAACGAAGGTTATATCCACTAAAGCGAAGTATCCACCTAAGAAACACTGGGTGGATTTTATAAGTGGAAACATGGTCTCCGAAAATGGAATGGAAATTGAATTTGTTGCTCCAAGCATTATAGAAGGGGAAATAGAAATGGAAATTGAGGAAACAGATGTTGAATTAGAGGTCAAATATTGGGAATCTTCTCTCATCATGTATGTTATTGGACAAGACCTAAGTATGAATGTTGTGAAAAATTATATGACCCGTTTCTAGAATTTCATAAAACTACCTTATATGCTTTATCACGATGAGGGGTATTTCTTGCTGAAATTTCACTCACTCAAGGATAGAGATATTATCCTAACTCGTGTCCCTTACACAATTCACAACATGCCTATGATTCTGAAGGAATGGAGCCCTGATTTTAACTACAAGAGAGATATGTTGAGGACTATACCCATTTAGGTTAAATTTCCAAATCTCTCTCTCTAGCATATTCTATTTTTATACTTTCTCATCATTTTAGACACATTAACTTGTGAGAGAATGTGAATTTTATCATCTTTCTCATTTTAATCCTCAATGTTAGAACTTTTAACAAAAAAAATAACAATCAAATTTGCAGAGAACAATCTCTGCTTTATGGTGCATGTTAAGGCGATTTATGGTGAAAGCAAAAACGATTCCGACCATTTATGCAACCACCATCTGAGATCCCAAGGTGCTAAAAATCGATCATTATGGTTTAAACTCATAATCCTCAGATTAGGGACAAAATCAAAGATTCAAGCGGTCTTTCAGTTTCTTGCAATGGGTCGAGGGAAAAAGGCCAAAGAAAAAGTGTCCTCTCATAAGGTCCAACCACTATTTTAAGAGGTTATACCGGAAAAAACCAAAGACAAAAAAAAAGAAAACTTATAAAAAAAAAAAAAGAAAAAAAAACAAAGGGAAAGTTGGATGATGACCAAGGGATAGATAGAGATGAACTTTCTGAGGATAGTGTTGAAGAGGAATTGATTTCCAAAACCCTAGTAGAGAACCCCACTCTCGAAACGAAGGTTATATCCACTAAAGCGAAGTATCCACCTAAGAAACACTGGGTGGATTTTATAAGTGGAAACATGGTCTCCGAAAATGGAATGGAAATTGAATTTGTTGCTCCAAGCATTATAGAAGGGGAAATAGAAATGGAAATTGAGGAAACAGATGTTGAATTAGAGGTCAAATATTGGGAATCTTCTCTCATCATGTATGTTATTGGACAAGACCTAAGTATGAATGTTGTGAAAAATTATATGACCCGTTTCTAGAATTTCATAAAACTACCTTATATGCTTTATCACGATGAGGGGTATTTCTTGCTGAAATTTCACTCACTCAAGGATAGAGATATTATCCTAACTCGTGTCCCTTACACAATTCACAACATGCCTATGATTCTGAAGGAATGGAGCCCTGATTTTAACTACAAGAGAGATATGTTGAGGACTATACCCATTTAGGTTAAATTTCCAAATCTCTCTCTCTCTTTTTTCTTCTTTCTCTCTTAGGATCAAAATTCTTTAAAATGTTCGAGCATATTCTATTTCTATACTTTCATCACTTTAGAGACATTAACTGTGATAGAATGTCAATTTTATCATCTTTCTCATTTTTATCCTAAATGTTAGAACTTTTAACAGAAAAAATAACAATCAAATTTGCAGAGAACAATCTCTGCTTTATGGTGCATGTTAAGGCGATTTATGGTGAAAGCAAAAACGATTCCCACCATTTATGCAACCACCATCTGAGATCCCAAGGTGCTAAAAATCGATCAATTATGGTTTAAACTCATAATCCTCAGATTAGGGACCAAATCAAAGATTCAAGCGGTCTTTCAGTTTCTTGCAATGGGTCGAGGGAGAGAAAGGCCAAAGAAAAGGTGTCCTCTCATAAGGTCCAACCACTATTTTAAGAGGTTATACCGGAAAAAAAAAAAAGAACAGTAGAACGTTGGATGATGACCAAGGGATAGATAGAGATGAACTTTCTGAGGATAGTGTTGAAGAGGAATTGATTTCCAAAACCCTAGTAGAGAACCCCACTCTCGAAACGAAGGTTATATCCACTAAAGCGAAGTATCCACCTAAGAAACACTGGGTGGATTTTATAAGTGGAAACATGGTCTCCGAAAATGGAATGGAAATTGAATTTGTTGCTCCAAGCATTATAGAAGGGGAAATAGAAATGGAAATTGAGGAAACAGATGTTGAATTAGAGGTCAAATATTGGGAATCTTCTCTCATCATGTATGTTATTGGACAAGACCTAAGTATGAATGTTGTGAAAAATTATGACCCGTTTCTAGAATTTCATATCATTGTAATTAAGGAATTTTTAAAACTACCTTATATGCTTTATCACGATGAGGGGTATTTGTGTTTTTTGTATTTTTTCTATTTATGTTATTTGGGTTTTATTTCTTGCTGAAATTTCACTCACTCAAGGATAGAGATATTATCCTAACTCGTGTCCCTTACACAATTCACAACATGCCTATGATTCTGAAGGAATGGAGCCCTGATGATTTAAGAGCATGCCTGTTCTGCATTGTTTTTTCCTGATTTAACTACAAGAGAGATATGTTGAGGACTATACCCATTTAGGTTAAATTTCCAAATCTCTCTCTCTCTTTTCTCTTTCTCTCTTTAGGATCAAAATTCTTTAAAATTTCGAGCATATTCTATTTCTATACTTTCTCATCACTTTAGAGACATTAACTTGTGATAGAATGTCAATTTTATCATCTTTCTCATTTTAATCCTAAATGTTAGAACTTTTAACAAAAAAATAACAATCAAATTTGCAGAGAACAATCTCTGCTTTATGGTGCATGTTAAGGCGATTTATGGTGAAAGCAAAAACGATTCCGACCATTTATGCAACCACCATCTGAGATCCCAAGGTGCTAAAAATCGATCAATTATGGTTTAAACTCATAATCCTCAGATTAGGGACAAAATCAAAGATTCAAGCGGTCTTTCAGTTTCTTGCAATGGGTCGAGGGAAAGAAAGGCCAAAGAAAAGGTGTCCTCTCATAAGGTCCAACCACTATTTTAAGAGGTTATATCGGAAAAAAGAAAGTTGGATCATGACCAAGGGAGGGATGAACTTTATGAGGATAGTGTTGAAGAGGAATTGATTTCCAAAACCCTAGTAGAGAACCCCACTCTCGAAACGAAGGTTATATCCACTAAAGCGAAGTATCCACCTAAGAAACACTGGGTGGATTTTATAAGTGGAAACATGGTCTCCGAAAATGGAATGGAAATTGAATTTGTTGCTCCAAGCATTATAGAAGGGGAAATAGAAATGGAAATTGAGGAAACAGATGTTGAATTAGAGGTCAAATATTGGGAATCTTCTCTCATCATGTATGTTATTGGACAAGACCTAAGTATGAATGTTGTGAAAAATTATATGACCCGTTTCTAGAATTTCATAAAACTACCTTATATGCTTTATCACGATGAGGGGTATTTCTTGCTGAAATTTCACTCACTCAAGGATAGAGATATTATCCTAACTCGTGTCCCTTACACAATTCACAACATGCCTATGATTCTGAAGGAATGGAGCCCTGATTTTAACTACAAGAGAGATATGTTGAGGACTATACCCATTTAGGTTAAATTTCCAAATCTCTCTCTCTTTTTCTCTTTCTCTCTTTAGGATCAAAATTCTTTAAAATGTTCGAGCATATTCTATTTCTATACTTTCTCATCACTTTAGAGACATTAACTTGTGATAGAATGTCAATTTTATCATCTTTCTCATTTTTATCCTAAATGTTAGAACTTTTAACAGAAAAAAATAACAATCAAATTTGCAGAGAACAATCTCTGCTTTATGGTGCATGTTAAGGCGATTTATGGTGAAAGCAAAAAAAAAAAAAAAAAAAACGTAAACATAAAAAAAAAAAAACGATTCCGACCATTTATGCAACCACCATCTGAGATCCCAAGGTGCTAAAAATTGATCAATTATGGTTTAAACTCATAATCCTCAGATTAGGGACAAAATCAAAGATTCAAGCGGTCTTTCAGTTTCTTGCAATGGGTCGAGGGAGAGAAAGGCCAAAGAAAAAGGTGTCCTCTCATAGGTCCAACCACTATTTTAAGAGGTTATACCGGAAGAAAAAAAAAAAAAAAAAAAAAAAAAAAAAAAAAAAAAAAGAAAGTGGATGATGACCAAGGGATAGATAGAGATGAACTTTCTGAGGATAGTGTTGAAGAGGAATTGATTTCCAAAACCCTAGTAGAGAACCCCACTCTCGAAACGAAGGTTATATCCACTAAAGCGAAGTATCCACCTAAGAAACACTGGGTGGATTTTATAAGTGGAAACTTGGTCTCCGAAAATGGAATGGAAATTGAATTTGTTGCTCCAAGCATTATAGAAGGGGATTAGAAATGGAAATTGAGGAAACAGATGTTGAATTAGAGGTCAAATATTGGGAATCTTCTCTCATCATGTATGTTATTGGACAAGACCTAAGTATGAATGTTGTGAAAAATTATATGACCCGTTTCTAGAATTTCATAAAACTACCTTATATGCTTTATCACGATGAGGGGTATTTCTTGCTGAAATTTCACTCACTCAAGGATAGAGATATTATCCTAACTCGTGTCCCTTACACAATTCACAACATGCCTATGATTCTGAAGGAATGGAGCCCTGATTTTAACTACAAGAGAGATATGTTGAGGACTATACCCATTTAGGTTAAATTTCCAAATCTCTCTCTTTTTTTTTCTTTTCTCTCTTTAGGATCAAAATTCTTTAAAATGTTCGAGCATATTCTATTTCTATACTTTCTCATCACTTTAGAGACATTAACTTGTGATAGAATGTCAATTTTATCATCTTTCTCATTTTTATCCTAAATGTTAGAACTTTAAAAAAAAAAAACAATAACATCAAATTGCAGAGAACAATCTCTGCTTTATGGTGCATGTTAAGGCGATTTATGGTGAAAGCAAAAACGATTCCGACCATTTATGCAACCACCATCTGAGATCCCAAGGTGCTAAAAATTGATCAATTATGGTTTAAACTCATAATCCTCAGATTAGGGACCAAATCAAAGATTCAAGCGGTCTTTCAGTTTCTTGCAATGGGTCGAGGGAGAGAAAGGCCAAAGAAAAAGGTGTCCTCTCATGAGTCCAACCACTATTTTAAGAGGTTATACCGGAAAAAAGAATTGGATGATGACCAAGGGATAGATAGAGATGAACTTTCTGAGGATAGTGTTGAAGAGGAATTGATTTCCAAAACCCTAGTAGAGAACCCCACTCTCGAAACGAAGGTTATATCCACTAAAGCGAAGTATCCACCTAAGAAACACTGGGTGGATTTTATAAGTGGAAACATGGTCTCCGAAAATGGAATGGAAATTGAATTTGTTGCTCCAAGCATTATAGAAGGGGAAATAGAAATGGAAATTGAGGAACAGATGTTGAATTAGAGGTCAAATATTGGGAATCTTCTCTCATCATGTATGTTATTGGACAAGACCTAAGTATGAATGTTGTGAAAAATTATATGACCCGTTTCTAGAATTTCATAAAACTACCTTATATGCTTTATCACGATGAGGGGTATTTCTTGCTGAAATTTCACTCACTCAAGGATAGAGATATTATCCTAACTCGTGTCCCTTACACAATTCACAACATGCCTATGATTCTGAAGGAATGGAGCCATGATTTTAACTACAAGAGAGATATGTTGAGGACTATACCCATTTAGGTTAAATTTCCAAATATCTCTCTCTCTTTCCCTCTTTCTCTCTTTAGGATCAAAATTCTTTAAAATGTTCGAGCATATTCTATTTCTATACTTTCTCATCACTTTAGAGACATTAACTTGTGATAGAATGTCAATTTTATCATCTTTCTCATTTTATCCTAAATGTTAGAACTTTTACAAAAAAATAACAATCAAATTTGCAGAGAACAATCTCTGCTTTATGGTGCATGTTAAGGCGATTTATGGTGAAAGCAAAAACGATTCCGACCATTTATGCAACCACCATCTGAGATCCCAAGGTGCTAAAAATCGATCAATTATGGTTTAAACTCATAATCCTCAGATTAGGGACAAAATCAAAGATTCAAGCGGTCTTTCAGTTTCTTGCAATGGGTCGAGGGAAGAAAGGCCAAAGAAAAAGGTGTCCTCTCATAGGTCCAACCACTATTTTAAGAGGTTATACCGGAAAACGAACAAAGGAAAAAAAAAAAAAAAAAAAAAAAAAAAAAACAAAAAAAAAAGAAACTTGGATGATGACCAAGGGATAGATAGAGATGAACTTTCTGAGGATAGTGTTGAAGAGGATTGATTTCCAAAACCCTAGTAGAGAACCCCACTCTCGAAACGAAGGTTATATCCACTAAAGCGAAGTATCCACCTAAGAAACACTGGGTGGATTTTATAAGTGGAAACATGGTCTCCGAAAATGGAATGGAAATTGAATTTGTTGCTCCAAGCATTATAGAAGGGGAAATAGAAATGGAAATTGAGGAAACAGATGTTGAATTAGAGGTCAAATATTGGGAATCTTCTCTCATCATGTATGTTATTGGACAAGACCTAAGTATGAATGTTGTGAAAAATTATATGACCCGTTTCTAGAATTTCATAAAACTACCTTATATGCTTTATCACGATGAGGGGTATTTCTTGCTGAAATTTCACTCACTCAAGGATAGAGATATTATCCTAACTCGTGTCCCTTACACAATTCACAACATGCCTATGATTCTGAAGGAATGGAGCCCTGATTTTAACTACAAGAGAGATATGTTGAGGACTATACCCATTTAGGTTAAATTTCCAAATCTCTCTCTCTTTTTTTCTCTTTCTCTCTTTAGGATCAATTTTCTTTAAAATGTTCGAGCATATTCTATTTCTATACTTTCTCATCACTTTAGAGACATTAACTTGTGATAGAATGTCAATTTTATCATCTTTCTCATTTTTATCCTAAATGTTAGAACTTTTAACAGAAAAATAACAATCAAATTTGCAGAGAACAATCTCTGCTTTATGGTGCATGTTAAGGCGATTTATGGTGAAAGCAAAAACGATTCCGACCATTTATGCAACCACCATCTGAGATCCCAAGGTGCTAAAAATGATCAATTATGGTTTAAACTCATAATCCTCAGATTAGGGACAAAATCAAAGATTCAAGCGGTCTTTCAGTTTCTTGCAATGGGTCGAGGGAGAGAAAGGCCAAAGAAAAAGGTGTCGTCTCATAAGGTCCAACCACTATTTTAAGAGGTTATACCGGAAAAAAGAAACGCGGATGATGACCAAGGGATAGATAGAGATGAACTTTCTGAGGATAATGTTGAAGAGGGATTGATTTCCAAAACCCTAGTAGAGAACCCCACTCTCGAAACGAAGGTTATATCCACTAAAGCGAAGTATCCACCTAAGAAACACTGGGTGGATTTTATAAGTGGAAACATGGTCTCCGAAAATGGAATGGAAATTGAATTTGTTGCTCAAGGCATTATAGAAGGGGAAATAGAAATGGAAATTGAGGAAACAGATGTTGAATTAGAGGTCAAATATTGGGAATCTTCTCTCATCATGTATGTTATTGGACAAGACCTAAGTATGAATGTTGTGAAAAATTATATGACCCGTTTCTAGAATTTCATAAAACTACCTTATATGCTTTATCACGATGAGGGGTATTTCTTGCTGAAATTTCACTCACTCAAGGATAGAGATATTATCCTAACTCGTGTCCCTTACACAATTCACAACATGCCTATGATTCTGAAGGAATGGAGCCCTGATTTTAACTACAAGAGAGATATGTTGAGGACTATACCCATTTAGGTTAAATTTCCAATCTCTCTCTCTCTTTCTCTCTTTCTCTCTTTAGGATCAAAATTCTTTAAAATGTTCGAGCATATTCTATTTTATACTTTCTCATCATTTAGAGACATTAACTTGTGATAGAATGTCAATTTTATCATCTTTCTCATTTTTATCCTAAATGTTAGACTTTTAACAAAAAAATAACAATCAAATTTGCAGAGAACAATCTCTGCTTTATGGTGCATGTTAAGGCGATTTATGGTGAAAGCAAAAACGATTCCGACCATTTATGCAACCACCATCTGAGATCCCAGGTGCTAAAAATCGATCAATTATGGTTTAAACTCATAATCCTCAGATTAGGGACAAATCAAAGATTCAAGCGGTCTTTCAGTTTCTTGCAATGGGTCGAGGGAGAGAAAGGCCAAAGAAAAAGGTGTCCTCTCATAGTCCAACCACTATTTTAAGAGGTTATACCGGAAAAAAGAAACTTGGATGATGACCAAGGGATAGATAGGGATGAACTTTCTGAGGATAGTGTTGAAGAGGAATTGATTTCCAAAACCCTAGTAGAGAACCCCACTCTCGAAACGAAGGTTATATCCACTAAAGCGAAGTATCCACCTAAGAACACTGGGTGGATTTTATAAGTGGAAACATGGTCTCCGAAAATGGAATGGAAATTGAATTGTTGCTCCAAGCATTATAGAAGGGGAAA
>NW_026113306.1:0-30002 GCF_024323335.1 Lathyrus oleraceus | reverse complement strand
TTTAAATACCAATTTCCCACTTTTCAAACAGTGTAACCGGTTAACGCCCTGGGTTACCGGTTAAAGCAACACTGAACACGCTTCCTGGCAATTCACACAGTTTAAACGGTTAACGCCCTGGGTTAAACGGTTAACGCAAACAGAACAGCAATTTTTCACAAATCACAACAGTGTTAACCGGTTAACGCCCTGGGTTAACCGGTTAACGCAAGCAAAACAGCAAACACTTCATAATTCACAACAGTGTTAACCGGTTAACACCCTAGGTTAACGGTTAACGCAAGACAGAAAGCTGTTCCTGCGCTAACACGAAGCAGAATGCAGAATTCTCCGCATTTCCGCCGTTGGAGGACTTCCGGACCTCGATTCCGATTCCGTAAAAAGCTATACGTTCGGGAAAATCATTACCCATCCAATTACAGATTCAATTACGGCAAAACACAGTTTATCATCACAATTTTCCAGCATCTAACATCCCAATTAGGGTCAATTCAACGGTTTATCACTACCCATTACAGTTACCCATAATACCCATTAAACGACGATAAACCCCCTTACCTGAGTTAATCCGGCAATCCTTTAGCCTCAAGCTCTTCTCTTCTCAAACTTCTTCCTCTTGCTCTGCTCTTTGCCCTTTTTCCTCTTTTGAGCGCTTCTCTGTTTCACGTGAAAACTCTTTTACCAAAAATGGAACTCGTTTCCTATTTCCAACTTATATATTTTCCAATAATTATTATTCCAAAATATAATAATAATCCAATAATTCCAATTATTTAATAAATTAATAAATATAATATTAACTTAAATTAAATAATTATATTATTTTTATCGGGGTGTTACAACTCTCCCCACTAAAAGAGTTTTCGTCCCGAAAACATACCTCAAGCGAATAACTCGGATAAGACTCATTCATCTGACTCTCAAGTTCCCAAGTCACATTGCCACCTGCTGGTCCTCCCCAAGCTACCTTACCAAAGCAATCTCTTACCCCGCAACTGCTTCAACTCTCGATCCTCGATCCTCATAGGTGATGTTTCAACAGTCAGGTTATCTCTCACCTGTACATCATCTACTTGGACCACATGCGATGGATCAGGAATGTACCTCCTCAACTGAGACACATGAAAAACCTCATGCAAATTCGCAAAGTGACGGCGGGTAAAGCGATACGATAGGCTACCTCTCCTATCCTCTCCAAAATCTGATAAGGACCAATAAATCGAGGTGTCAACTTCTTCGACTTCAAAGCTCGACCACCCCAGTTATCGGAGTAACACGAAGAAACACATGATCTCCCTCTTGGAAACTCAAGTGACTTCCTCCTCTTGTGTGATAACTCTTCTGACGACTCTGAGCAATCCTCATCTTCTCTGAATCATCTTAATCTTTCCGTAGTTTGTTGAACAATCTCGGTCCAACCACAGCACTCTCACCGGACTCATACCAACATAAAGGCGTCCGACATCTCCTACCATACAAAGCTTCAAACGGTGCCATACCAATGCTCGAATGAAAACTATTGTTGTAGGTAAACAATCAAAGGTAAGTAACAATCCCAAGCACCTCCCTTTTCCAAAACACAAGCCCTCAAAAGATCCTCTAGTGACTGAATCGTCCTCTCAGTCTGACCATCAGTCTGCGGATGATATGCAGAACTCAATCTCAGCTTAGTTCCCAAAGCCTTCTGCAAACCTTCCCAAAACTTCGATGTAAATCTAGGATCTCTGTCCGAAACAATACTCGACGGAATACCATGCAAACTTACAATTTTCTCAATATACAATTCAGCAATCTCTCTAACGGATAATCCATTCTAATCGAATGAAATGAGCCGATTTCGTCAATCTGTCGACAATCACCCAAATAGCTTCAAAATTCTTACTTGTCCTCGGTAAACCAGAAAACAAAATCCATACTGATACTATCCCACTTCCACTCTGGAATAGCCAACGGTTGCATTAGCCCAGACGGCTTCGATGCTCAATCTTCGACTTCTGACAAGTCAAACAAGAATAAACAAAACTCGCAATTTCTCTTTTCATTCCCGGCCACCAAAATAACTTTTTCAAATCATGATACATCTTTAGTGGATGAATACTCAGGCCATACAATTCCAGGATTTATCTTTTAAGAATATCGGTGTCTTCCTCAAGATACTTTCTTAAGCTCGGAACACCGAATACCACCGATTACCAAATTTCAAAACACCATTCTCATCCACTCTGAATCACCACCTTGACCTTGATTCACTAGAGTCAATTATCAACCAAAAGCACATCGGATTTCTGACCCTCTCTAATCTCATCCAGAATACCACTCGTTAACTTTAACATTCCCAATTTAACACTATTGTGAGTACTCTCACACATCAAACTCAAGTCTCTAAACTGTTCAATTAAATCCAATTCTTTAACCATTAACATAGACATATGCAATGATTTCCGACTCAATGCATCAGCCACTACGTTTGCTTTACCCGGATGGTAATTCAAACCAAAGTCATAATCCTTCAGAAACTCTAACCATCTCCTCTGTCTCATATTCAGCTCTTTTTGATCAAACAAATACTTTAAACTTTTATGGTCACTGAAAACCTCAAATCTTGACCCGTACAAGTAATGCCTCCATAACTTCAGAACAAATACCACAACTGCCAACTCTAAATCGTGTGTCAGATAGTTCCTCTCTGAACCTCAGTTGTCTCGAAGCATAAGCTAACCTGCTATTCTGCATCAACACACCACCCAAACCCAACAATGAAGCATCACAGTAAACCTCAAATGATTCCGACGAACTCGTGGGTAGGGTGGGGTTTATATGGGTTTTTGGGTTGGTAATATCAGAATAGAAGCAGTAGTTTACAGTCGTGTAGCAGTAGTAAGTCTGAGAGGAGTAAGTTGTAGATAGTAGATAGTTTAGGACGGTCAACCTTCTCTTTAACTCTTGGAAACCTTCTTCACATTTTGAGTCCCAAACAAACGCTTGCCCTTTCTAGTCAACATCGTCAACGGTAATGCCAACTTAGAAAATCCCTCGATGAACTCCTATAATAACCAGCCAAACCAAGAAAAACTCCTTATCTCCGAAACTGATTCGGAACTCCCACTTAGATACCGCTTCTATCTTAGAAGGGTCAACAGCAACACCATCTCTTGAAATCACATGACCAGAAAACTAACCTCTTCTAACCAAAATTCACACTTTGACAGTTTAGCAAATAACTTCTTTCTCGTAGAACTCCTAAAACACTCTCAAATGTTCAGCATGCTCTTCTTCAGATTTCGAATAACCAGAATATCATCAATAAACACCACAACAAACTTGTCTAGGTACGGATGGAAAATCCTATTCATATACTCCATAAATACTCCAGGCGCATTAGTCACACCAAAGGCATTACAGAATACTCATAATGTCCATACCTTGTTCTGAAAGCAGTCTTCTGAATATCCTCAGTTTTCACACGTATCTGATGATACCCAGATCTCAAATCTATTTGCTGAACACACTCGCACCAACACTGATCCATCAAATCATCAATCCTCGGCAAAGGATACCGATTCTTGATCGTCACTTTATTCAGTTGCCTGTAGTCCACACACAACCTCATAGTACCTTCTTTCTTCTTAACCATAACATGGTGCACCCCACGGCGACACACTCGGACGAATAAATTTCTTATCCAACAGATCTTCCAACTGACTCTTCAATTCAGTTAACTCAACAGCAGACATACGGTACGGAGCCATCGATATCGGCCTAGTACCAGGTACCAATTCAATTGAGAACTCAACTTTACGCTCTGGCGGTAATTCATTCACTTCTTCCGGAAACACATTAGGAAAATCACACACCACAGCTAAATCGCAAATCACCAGTTTATCCTTAGCCTCCAAAGTCGCTAACAGCATAAACAACTCTGCCCCATCTGCTAATTTTAAATTTTATTCCCGGCGAACGGCTCATTCACCTATTCGCTATTTTATTGCCTCATTCACCTGCCTGCTGATAGAAACAAACTCTTTCCTTCCTCAATCTCAGGAAAGATCACAGTCTTATCAAAACAGTTGATATAAACTCGGTTAAACACCAACCAGTTCATACCCAAGATAACATCAATCTACACTAGTGGAAGACACACAAGGTCCATCCCAAAGTCTCTACCAAAAATACTCAAAGGACAATTCAAACAACTGAAGTAGTAGTCACTGAACCCTTCGCAGGAGTATCAATCACCATACTTCCATGCATCTCATATCTCTAACTTAAGTTTCACAGCACAATCCAAAGATATAAAGGAATGAGTAGCACCGGTGTCAATAATAGCTACAAGAGGAAAGCCATTAATATAACACGTACCTCGAATCAAACGATCATCTGCAGAAGTCTCAGAACCCGAATTAGTTTTTTTATATTTTTTTTTTTGTTTAATATTTTTTAAAGCAAAGACCTTGCCTCCCGACTGGTTCTCTCTCTTCAGTTTAGGACACTGTGGGCTAATATGACCCGTCGCAAGGGTACTCTAATACTTCTTCCACCGACCCGCGCCCACCCCCCCAACTCTCCACAGTTGAAACAAGTCACAGTCTTTCGCAGAAGGGGCCTGGGGTTCGACCCCGACCGGCACTCTGCAGCCAACGCCCACCACCCCACGCACCCACCTCTGCTGGAAGCATTTTTTTTTTTTTTTTCGCGATGACCACCTTTTCCACACTTGAAACACTTCCTCTCAGCACTGGTACATTCATGGACACGATGTCCAGCCTGACCACATCTGTAACACTTAGCAGGGGCACTGGAGTCTCCCCCACTAGGCCTCTTCATCCCACTCTGTCTCTGGAAACCTTTGCCAGCTGCATACGGTTTCCCACGATCATTCTGATTCTTGCCTTTCCTATCAACCCTTTGCTGATAGCTCTCCGCTCTGGCCTGGTATCCTGTTCAAAAATCCTGCAACAGTCAACCAAATCAGAAAAAAAAAAAAAAAAAAAAAAAAAAATAAAAAAAAAAAAAAAAAAAAAAAAAAGAAAAACTCTAATCCGCTGATATCTAATAGCCTGCTGATCTCGGACGCAACCCGTTCTCAAACTTCAACATTTTGAAAATTCCCCAGTAGCCTCATCATAGGGAGTGTAATACTTCGACAGCTCTGTGAACTTAGCAGCATACTCAGTAACAGACCGATTGCCCTGCTTCAATTCCAAGAACTCTATCTCTTTCTTTCCTCTGACATCCTCTGGAAAATACTTCCTCAGGAATCTCTCTCTGACACAGCCCAAGTGATCTCAGCATTCCCAGCAGCTTCCAACTCAGTGCGGGTAGCAACCCACCAATCATCTGCTTCTGCATACAGCATATGCGTACCGAACCTGACCTTCTGGTTATCGGCACACTCAGTCACTCGGAAGATCCTCTCGATCTCCTTCAACCACTTCTGAGCGCCATCTGGATCGTATGCTCCCTTGAACATTGGAGGATTGTTCTTCTGGGAACTCACTCAGTTGACGAGCAGCTCCATTCCCACAACATTCGGATTTCCCCCAAGTACTCCAGCCAGCATACCAGAGCCTCAGCAATCGCAGCATCGTCTCTACCCTCTTCCAGCCATCTCTATTCTGAAAACCCAACAAGCTAAAACAATAAGTACTGGTAGGTTACACAACACCTATCACGTACAGGGAAAACAGAATAATTACGACTCGACTCGACCGACTATGCTCTGATACCACTACTATGTGATAACACCCTGCTAAAAATACCCAAATATAATTAAAATAGCAATATATCAATCAGAGTAATTATGCAATTAAGGGTGTCACACAATCATTTCACACCATTCACCATAATAACTGTCATGCTCTTTTATTAATTCAAAACAAAAGCATTTGCACAATACGAGCGGATAGAAATCAAATCAATCATTGCAAGACATGTAACACATTACATGTAAAATTATTCAACAAGGTAAAACATCCCGTCCCGATGTTACATCTATCAGAGCATGACCCACTAAGGAAACTACACTAGACTCAAGCACTAGCTTCTACTCAATCACTGCTCGTTACCTGAAAAATAGTTGTAAGGGTGAGTTCCTCAATCGAATAATAAGCATTATAAATATCATGTAATGCTAAGTAATAACATTAATCACCCTAATCATATCACACATTCAGTAACGGCACATCAACTCAAATATCATACTCAATACCAAACAAACACACGTATAATATTGGAATACATCCATCCATATTATACGTCATACATACATTATGCAATGAGACTCCATGCATGCGGTACCGACTATTCGTGAACATATAGTTCACTCACCGATCAAATCCAGATACGGCTACCAAGCCACTAGTCCCACTCATTGATACCTAGTGACTCACTCACTAATTTCCCCACATGGGAATTAGCTACCACCCCAAGGGCTATGTATGCACGCTAATCACTAGCATGCAAACATCAACAACAATCTACAATGATTACTCACTAATTCCTCACCATGGGAATTAGCTACAACCATAAAGGCCACAATATGCATGCTAATTCACCTAGCAATGCAACATCATAACAACAATCCACAATTGAACATGCTCACACTCTAAGCCATAAACAGTCCATTCACCAACACATGCATAATATATACATTCACAACATTATGCATACTTTCACACATCATCAGCATATTTATCACATAATCATATCATGTCATGCCAATTAATCAATCACAGTATTAGCACACTCTACTAATACCTATACTACTCAAAACAACGGGAAATGATCCCTACTATATCACATACAGATATAGGCCAACCATCAAATATGTCACAACATTTAAATACCAATTTTCCCACTTTTCAACAGTGTTAACCGGTTAACGCCTGGGTTAACCGGTTAACGCAACACTGAACACGCTTCCTGGCAATTCACAACAGTGTTAACCGGTAACGCCCTGGGTTAACCGGTTAACGCAAACAGAACAGCAATTTCACAAATCACAACAGGGTTAACCGGTTAACGCCCTGGGTTAACGGTTAACGCAAGCAAAACAGCAACACTTCATAATTCACAACAGTGTTAACCGGTTAACACCCTAGGTTAACCGTTAACGCAAGACAGAAAGCTGTTCTTTTCCGGCTGGGATACCTAAAGCTTGTCCTATTCCTGCGCTAACACGAAGCAGAATGCAGAATTCTCCGCATTTTCCGCCGTTGGAGGACTTCCGGACCTCCGATTCCGATTCCGTAAAAGCTATACGTTCAGAAAATCACTACCCATCTGAAAAAAAAGAATTACAGATTCAATTACGGCTTAACACAGTTTATTCATCACAATTTCAGCATCTAACATCCCAATTAGGGTCAACTCAACGGTTTATCACTACCCATTACATGTAACCCATATAATACCCATTAAACGACGATAAACCCCCTTACCTGAGTTAATCCGGCAATCCTTTAGCCTCAAGCTCTTCTCTTCTCCAACCTTCTTCCTCTTGCTCTGCCTCTTTGCCCTTTTTCCTCTTTTTGAGCCGCTTCTCTGTTTTCACGTGAAAACTCTTTTTACCAAAAAATGGAACTCTTTTTCCTTATTTCCAACTTATATATTTTCCAATAATTATTATTCCAATAATAATAATAATATAAATCCAATTATTCCAATTATTAATTAAATTAATAAATATAATATTAACTTAATTAAATAATTATCTATTTTTATCGGGGGTGTTACAGAGATCGTGTGGTATAAAGGAAACCAACTCAATCATTTTTCCAGTGTTACATTAGCATCACCTTTATTATTGTGAGATCCTCATAATCCTAACAAACATCTCATCTCATCAAAAACAATACAAAATCCCGATCATAATCATTGGTGAGGCAAGAATAAAATTGAAAATAAGAGGAGACACAGATGAATAGAGTGACAAAATAAAAAAGTAAGAGATGTGTAACCTTCAAAAGATCAACCTATAAGAAATCACTTGATCTGTACATTTGGTAGATAAGAATAAAAAATACTCATAAAAGATAGAAAAAAAAAGGAAAATATGACAATTTTTCAGTAGTACGTATTTTTTTAGCCTTTGAATTTTGTTTATACAATCATAAAGTGATCATGAACAAGAGATTTCTATTAAATAGTGTAAGCTAAATAATTCTATTAATACATCCTCAATATATCAATCAATCGAACATGTAATGATTAAAAACCTTGACATAAATAGTTTGAAAGATATGTATTGAACATCAAAATTAATTAAATATATACTTATATCCTAAAGAACATACAATGTCATCTTATATTCTGATAACTAAACAATTAACATAAGTTATACAGATTAAAAAATATGCTAAAATATAATAAGTAGAAAATGAAAAAGAAAAAAGAAAAAAGAAAATTATAAGAAAATGAAATGAGATCGTGTGGTATAAAGAAACCAACTCAATCATTTTTCCAGTGTTACATTAGCATCACCTTTATTATTGTGAGATCCTCATAATCCTAACAAACATCTCAATCTCATCAAAACAACAAAAAATCCGATCATAATCATTGGTGAGGCAAGAATAAAAATTGAAAATAAGAGGAGACACAGATGAATAGAGTGACAAAATAAACAAGTTAGAGATGTGTAACCTTCAAAAGATCAACCTATATCAGAAATCATGATCTGTACATTTGATAGATAAGAAAGAAAATGACTCAAAAAGAAGAAAAAAAAAAGGAAAATATGACAATTTTTCAGTAGTACGTATTTTTTTACCCTTTGTATTTTGTTATACAATCATAAAGTGATCATGAACAAGAGATTTCTATTAAATAGTGTAAGCTAATATTTCTATTAAGTACATCCTCAATTACATCAATCAATCGAACATGTAATGATTAACAAACCTTGACATTAATAGTTTAGAAAGATATGTATTGAACATCAAAATTAATTAAATATATACTTATATCCTAAAGAACATACAATGCCATCTTCTATATTCTGATAACTAACAATTAACATAAGTTATACAGATTAAAAAAATATGCTAAATACTAATTATAAGTAGAGAAAATGAAAAAGAAAAAAGAAAACAGAATAATTATAAGAAAATGAAAATGAGATCGTGTGTATAAAGGAAACCAACTCAATCATTTTTCCAGTGTTACATTAGCATCACCTTTATTATTGTGAGATCCTCATAATCCTAACAAACATCTCAATCTCATCAAAACAATAAAAAAAACCCGATCATAATCATTGGTGAGGAGAGAATAAAATTGAAAATAAGAGGAACACAGATGAATAGAGTGACAAAATAAAAAAGTTAGAGATGTGTAACCTTCAAAAGATCAACCTATATCAGAAATCACTTGATCTGTACATTTGATAGATAAGAAAGAAAATGACTCATAAAAGAAAGAAAAAAAGGAAAATATGAGAATTTATCAGTGGTACGTATTTTTTACCCTTTGTATTTTGTTTATACAATCATAAAGTGATCATGAACAAGAGATTTCTATTAAATAATGTAGCTAAATATTTCTATTAAATACATCCTCACTTATATAGATATCAATCGAACTTGTAATGATTAACAAACCTTGACATTAATAGTTTAGAAAGATATGTATTGAACATCGAAATTAATTAAATATATACTTATATCCTAAAGAACATACAATGTCATCTTCTATATTCTGATAATTAAACAATTAACATAAGTTATACAGATTAAAAAATATGCTAAAGGGAATACTAATTATAAGTAGAAAATGAAAAAGAAAAAACAGAAAACAGAATAATTATAAGAAAATGAAAATGAGATCGTGTGGTATAAAGGAAACCAACTCAATCTTTTTCCAGTGTTACATTAGCATCACCTTTATTATTGTGAGATCCTCATAATCCTAACAACAACTCAATCTCATCAAAACAATACAAAAATCCCGATCATAATCATTGGTGGTGAGGCAAGAATAAAATTGAAAATAAGAGGAACACAGATGAATAGAGTGACAAAATAAAAAGTAGAGATGTGTAACCTTCAAAAGATCAACCTATATCAGAAATCACTTGATCTGTACATTTGGTAGATAAGAATAAAAATTACTCATAAAAGATAGAAAAAAAAGGAAATATGACAATTTTTCAGTAGTACGTATTTTTTACCCTTTGTATTTTGTTTATACAATCATAATGTGATCATGAACAAGAGATTTCTATTAAATAGTGTAAGCTAAATAATTCTATTAAGTACATCCTCAATATATCAATCAATCGAACATGTAATGATTAACAAACCTTGACATTAAATAGTTTAGAAAGATATGTATTGAACATCAAAATTAATTAAATATATACTTATATCCTAAAGAACATACACTGTCATCTTCTATATTCTGATAACTAAACAATTAACATAAGTTATACAGATTAAAAATATGCTAAAATACTAATAAAGTAGAAAATGAAAAAGAAAAAAAGAAAACAGAATAATTATAAGAAAATGAAAATGAGATCGTGTGGTATAAAGGAAACCAACTCAATCATTTTTCCAGTGTTACATTAGCATCACTTTATTATTGTGAGATCCTCATAATCCTAACAAAACATCTCAATCTCATCAAAACAATACACAAAAATCCGATCATAATCATTGGTGAGGCAAGAATAAAATGGAAAAAAGAGGAGACACAGAGTGAATAGAGTGACAAAATAAACAAGTAAGAGATGTGTAACCTTCAAAAGATCAACCTATATCAGAAATCACTTGATCTGTACATTTGGTAGATAAGAATAAAAATTACTCATAGGAAAGATAGAAAAATAAAGGAAAATATGACAATTTTCAGTAGTACGTATTTTTTACCCTTTGTATTTTGTTTTATACAATCATAAAGTGATCATGAACAAGAGATTTCTATTAAATAGTGTAAGCTAAATATTTCTATTAAGTACATCTCAATTACATCAATCAATCGAACATGTAATGATTAACAAACTTGACATTAATAGTTTAGAAAGATATGTATTGAACATCAAAATTAATTAATATTATTATATCCTAAAGAACATACAATGTCATCTTCTATATTCTGATAACTAAACAATTAACATAAGTTATCACAGATTAAAAAATATGCTAAAATACTAATTATAAGTAGAAAATGAAAAAGAAAAAAGAAAACAGAATAATTATAAGAAAATGAAAATGAGATCGTGTGGTATAAAGGAAACCAACTCAATCATTTTTCCAGTGTTACATTAGCATCACCTTTATTATTGTGAGATCTCATAATCCTAACCAACATCTCAATCTCATCAAACAATACAAAAAAACCGATCATAATCATGGTGAGGAGAGAATAAAATTGAAAATAAGAGGAAACACAGATGAATAGAGTGACAAAATAAAAAAGTTAGAGATGTGTAACCTTCAAAAGATCAACCTATATCAGAATCACTTGATCTGTACATTTGATAGATAAGAAAAGAAAATGACTCATAAAAGAAAGAAAAAAAAAGGAAAATATGAGAATTTATCAAGTGTACGTATTTTTTACCCTTGTATTTTGTTTATACAATCATAAAGTGATCATGAACAAGAGATTTCTATTAAATAATGTAAGCTAAATATTTCTATTAAATACATCCTCACTTATAAAATCAATCGAACATGTAATGATTAACAAACCTTGACATTAAATAGTTTAGAAAGATATGTATTGAACATCAAAATTAATTAAATATATACTAATATCCTAAAGAACATACAATGTCATCTTCTATATTCTGATAATTAAACAATTAACATAAGTTATACAGATTTAAAAATATGCTAAAATACTAATTATAAGTAGAAAATGAAAAAGAAAAACAGAAAACAGAATAATTATAAGAAATCGAAAATGAGATCGTGTGGTATAAAGGAAACCAACTCAATCATTTTCCAGTGTTACATTAGCATCACCTTTATTACTGTGAGATCCTCATAATCCTAACAACAACTTTAATCTCATCAAAACAATACAAAAAACCCGATCATAATCATTGGTGAGGAGAGAATAATATTGAAAATAAGAGGAAACACAGATGAATAGAGTGACAAAATAAACAAGTTAGAGATGTGTAACCTTCAAAAGATCAACCTATATCAGAAATCACTTGATCTGTACATTTGATAGATAAGAAAGAAAATGACTCATAAAAGAAAGAAAAAAAAGGAAAAGGAAAATGAAGGGAAGGAAAAAGGGGAAAAAATATGACAATTTATCAAGTGTACGTATTTTTTTACCCTTTGTATTTTGGTTTATACAATCTTAAAGTGATCATGAACAAGAGATTTCTATTAAATAGTGTAAGCTAAACATTTCTATTAAATACATCCTCACTTATATAAATCAATCGAACATGTAATGATTAACAAACCTTGACATTAAATAGTTTAGAAAGATATGTATTGAACATCAAAATTAATTAAATATATACTTATATCCTAAAGAACATACAATGTCATCTTCTATATTCTGATAATTAAAAACATTAACATAAGTTATATAGATTAAAAAATATGCTAAAATACTAATTATAAGTAGAAAATGAACAAGAAAAAAAAAAAAAAACAAAAGAAAAAAAGAAAAAACGAAAAAAAACAAAGAGAAAAAAAGAAACAAGGAAAGAAAACAGAATAATTATAAGAAAATGAAAATGAGATCGTGTGGTATAAAGGAAACCAACTCAATCATTTTTCCAGTGTTACATTAGCATCACCTTTATTATTGTGAGATCCTCATAATCCTAACAAACATCTCAATCTCATCAAAACAATACAAAAAAACCGATCATAATCATTGGTGAGCAAGAATAAAATTGAAAATAAGAGGAGACACAGATGAATAGAGTGACAAAATAAAAAAGTAAGAGATGTGTAACCTTCAAAAGATCAACCTATATCAGAAATCACTTGATCTGTACATTTGGTAGATAAGAATAAAATTACTCATAAAAGATAGAAAAAAAAAGAAAATATGACAATTTTTCAGTAGTACGTATTTTTTACCCTTTGTATTTGTTTATACAATCATAAAGTGATCATGAACAAGAGATTTCTATTAAATAGTGTAAGCTAAATAATTCTATTAAGTACATCCTCAATTATATCAATCAATCGAACATGTAATGATTAACAAACCTTGACATTAAATAGTTTAGAAAGATATGTATTGAACATCAAAATTAATTAAATATATACTTATATCCTAAAGAACATACAATGTCATCTTCTATATTCTGATAACTAAACAATTAACATAAGTTATACAGATTAAAAATATGCTAAAATACTAATTATAAGTAGAAAATGAAAAAGAAAAAAAGAAAACATAATAATTATAAGAAAATGAAATGAGATCGTGTGGGTATAAAGGAAACCAACTCAATCATTTTTCCAGTGTTACATTAGCATCACCTTTATTATTGTGAGATCCTCATAATCCTAACAAACATCTCAATCTCATCAAAACAATACAAAAAACCCGATCATAATCATTGGTGAGGAGAGAATAAATTGAAAATAAGAGGAAACACAGATGAATAGAGTGACAAAATAAAAAAGTTAGAGATGTGTAACCTTCAAAGATCAACCTATATCAGAAATCACTTGATCTGTACATTTGATAGATAAGAAAGAAATGACTCATAAAAGAAAGAAAAAAAAAAGAAAATATGAGAATTTATCAAGTGTACGTATTTTTACCCTTTGTATTTTGTTTATACAATCATAAAGTGATCATGAACAAGAGATTTCTATTAAATAATGTAAGCTAAATATTTCTATTAAATACATCCTCACTTATATATATCAATCGAACATGTAATGATAACAAACTTGACATTAAATAGTTTAGAAAGATATGTATTGAACATCAAAATTAATTAAATATATACTTATATCCTAAAGAACATACAATGTCATCTTCTATTCTGATAATTAAACAATTAACATAAGTTATACAGATTAAAAATATGCTAAAATACTAATTATAAGTAGAAAATGAATATGAAAAAAAAGAAAACAGAATAATTATAAGAAATGAAATGAGATCGTGTGGTATAAAGGAAACCAACTCAATCATTTTTCCAGTGTTACATTAGCTTCACCTTTATTACTGTGAGATCCTCATAATCCTAACAAACAGCTTTAATCTCATCAAAACAATACAAAAACCCGATCATAATCATTGGTGAGGAGAGAATAAAATTGAAAATAAGAGGAAACACAGATGAATAGAGTGACAAAATAAACAAGTTAGAGATGTGTAACCTTCAAAAGCAACCTATATCAGAAATCACTTGATCTGTACATTTGATAGATAAGAAAGAAAATGACTCATAAAAGAAAAGAAAAAAAGGAAAATATGACAATTTATCAAGTGTACGTATTTTTTTACCCTTTCTATTTTGTTTATACAATCTTAAAGTGATCATGAACAAGAGATTTCTATTAAATAGTGTAAGCTAAAATTTCTATTAAATACATCCTCACTTATATAAATCAATCGAACATGTAATGATTAACAAACCTTGACATTAAATAGTTTAGAAAGATATGTATTGAACATCAAAATTAATTAATATATACTTATATCCTAAAGAACATACAATGTCATCTTCTATATTCTAATAATTAAATAATTAACATAAGTTATATAGATTAAAAAATATGCTAAAATACTAATTATAAGTAGAAAATGAACAAGAAAAAAGAAAACAGAATAATTATAAGAAAATGAAAATGAGATCGTGTGGTATAAAGGGAAACCCACTCAATCATTTTCCAGTGTTACATTAGCATCACCTTTATTATTGTGAGATCCTCATAATCCTAACAAACATCTCAATCTCATCAAAACAATACAAAAATCCCGATCATAATCATTGGTGGCAAGAATAAAATTGAAAATAAGAGGAGACACAGATGAATAGAGTGACAAAATAAAAAAGTTAGAGATGTGTAACCTTCAAAAGATCAACCTATATCAGAAATCACTTGATCTGTACATTTGATAGATAAGAAAGAAAATGACTCATAAAAGAAAGAAAAAAAAGGAAAATATGAGAATTTATCAAGTGTACGTATTTTTTTACCCTTTGTATTTTGTTTATACAATCATAAAGTGATCATGAACAAGAGATTTCTATTAAATATGTAAGCTAAATATTTCTTAAATACATCCTCAATTATATATATCAATCGAACATGTAATGATTAACAAACCTTGACATTAAATTGTTTAGAAAGATATGTATTGAACATCAAAATTAATTAAATATATACTTATATCCTAAAGAAACACAATGTCATCTTCTATATTCTGATAACTAAACAATTAACATAAGTTATACAGATTAAAAAATATGCTAAAATACTAGTTATAAGTAGAAAATGAAAAAGAAAAAAAGAAAACAGAATAATTAAGAAAATGAAAATGAGATCGTGTGGTATAAGGAAACCACTCAATCATTTTTCCAGTGTTACATTAGCATCACCTTATTATTGTGAGATCCTCATAATCCTAACAAACATCTCAATCTCATCAAAACAATACAAAAAATTCGATCATAATCATTGGTGAGGCAAGAATAAAATTGAAAATAAGAGGAGACACAGATGAATAGAGTGACAAAATAAACAAGTTCGAGATGTGTAACCTTCAAAAGATCAACCTATATCAGAAATCACATGATCTGTACATTTGATAGATAAGAAAGAAAATGACTCATAAAAGAAAGAAAAAAAAAGGAAAATATGACAATTTTTCAGTAGTACGTATTTTTTACCCTTTTTATTTTGTTTATACAATCATAAAGTGATCATGAACAAGAGATTCTATTAAATTGTGTAAGCTAAATATTCTATTAAGTACATCCTCAATTACATCAATCAATCGAACATGTAATGATTAACAAACCTTGACATTAAATTGTTTAGAAAGATATGTATTGAACATCAAAATTAATAAATATATACTTATATCCTAAAGAACATACAATGCCATCTTCTATATTCTGATAACTAAACAATTAACATAAGTTATACAGATTAAAAAATATGCTAAAATACTAATTATAAGTAGAAAATGAAAAAGAAAAAAAGAAAACAGAATAATTATAACAAAATGAAAATGAGATCGTGTGGTATAAAGGAAACCAACTCAATCATTTTCCAGTGTTACATTAGCATCACCTTTATTATTCTGAGATCCTCATAATCCTAACAAACATCTCAATCTCATCAAAACAATACACAAAAATCCCGATCATAATCATTGGTGAGGAGAGAATAAAATTGAAAATAAGAGGAAACACAGATGAATAGAGTGACAAATAAAAAAGTTAGAGATGTGTAACCTTCAAAAGATCAACTATATCAGAAATCACTTGATCTGTACATTTGATAGATAAGAAGAAAAATGACTCATAAAAGAAAGAAAAAAAAGGAAAATATGAGAATTTATCAAGTGTACGTATTTTTTACCCTTTGTATTTTGTTTATACAATCATAAAGTGATCATGACAAGAGATTATTAAATAATGTAAGCTAAATATTTCTATTAAATACATCCTCACTTATAATATCAATCGAACATGTAATGATTAACAACCTTGACATTAAATTGTTTAGAAAGATATGTATTGAACATCAAAATTAATTAAATATATACTTATATCCTAAAGAACATACAATGTCATCTTCTATATTTGATAACTAAACAATTAACATAAGTTATACAGATTAAAAAATATGCTAAAAATAGTTATAAGTAGAAAATGAAAAAGAAAAAAAGAAAACAGAATAATTATAAGAAAATGAAAATGAGATCGTGTGGTATAAAGGAAACCAATCAATCATTTTTCCAGTGTTACATTAGCATCACTTTATTATTGTGAGATCCTCATAATCCTAAAAAACATCTCAATCTCATCAAAACAATACAAAAAATTCGATCATAATCATTGGTGAGGCAAGAATAAATTGAAAATAAGAGGAGACACAGATGAATAGAGTGACAAAATAAACAAGTTCGAGATGTGTAACCTTCAAAAGATCAACCTATATCAGAAATCACATGATCTGTACATTTGATAGATAAGAAAGAAAATGACTCATAAAAGAAAGAAAAAAAAAAGGAAAATATGACAATTTTTCAGTAGTACGTATTTTTTACCCTTTTTATTTTGTTTATACAATCATAAAGTGATCATGAACAAGAGATTTCTATTAAATTGTGTAAGCTAAATATTTCTATTAAGTACATCCTCAATTACATCAATCAATCGAACATGTAATGATTAACAAACCTTGACATTAAATTGTTTAGAAAGATATGTATTGAACATCAAAATTAATTAAATATATACTTATATCCTAAAGAACATACAATGCCATCTTCTATATTCTGATAACTAAACAATTAACATAAGTTATACAGATTAAAAAATATGCTAAAATACTAATTATAAGTAGAAAATGAAAAAGAAAAAAAAGAAAACAGAATAATTATAACAAAATGAAAATGAGATCGTGTGGTATAAAGGAAACCAACTCAATCATTTTTCCAGTGTTACATTAGCATCACCTTTATTATTCTGAGATCCTCATAATCCTAACAAACATCTCAATCTCATCAAAACAATACAAAAAATCCGATCATAATCATTGGTGAGGAGAGAATAAAATTGAAAATAAGAGGAAACACAGATGAATAGAGTGACAAAATAAAAAAGTTAGAGATGTGTAACCTTCAAAAGATCAACCTATATCAGAAATCACTTGATCTGTACATTTGATAGATAAGAAAGAAAATGACTCATAAAAGAAAGAAAAAAAAGGAAAATATGAGAATTTATCAAGTGTACGTATTTTTTACCCTTTGTATTTGTTTATACAATAAAGTGATCATGAACAAGAGATTTCTATTAAATAATGTAAGCTAATATTTCTATTAAATACATCCTCACTTATATATATGATCGAACATGTAATGATTAACAAACCTTGACATTAAATAGTTTAGAAAGATATGTATGAACATCAAATTAATTAAATATATACTTATATCCTAAAGAACATACAATGTCATCTCTATATTCTGATAATTAAACAATTAACATAAGTTATACAGATTAAAAAATATGCTAAAATACTATTATAAGTAGAAAATGAAAAAGAAAAACAGAAAACAGAATAATTATAAGAAAATGAAAATGAGATCGTGTGGTATAAAGGAAACCAACTCAATCATTTTTCCAGTGTTACATTAGCATCACCTTTATTACTGTGAGATCCTCATAATCCTAACAAACAGCTTAATCTCATCAAAACAATACAAAAAACCCGATCATAATCATTGGTGAGGAGAGAATAAAATTGAAAATAAGAGGAAACACAGATGAATAGAGTGACAAAATAAACAAGTTAGAGATGTGTAACCTTCAAAAGATCAACCTATATCAGAAATCACTTGATCTGTACATTTGTAAGATAAGAAAGAAAATGACTCATAAAAGAAAGAAAAAAAAGGAAAATATGACAATTATCAAGTGTACGTATTTTTTTACCCTTTGTATTTTGTTTATACAATCTTAAAGTGATCATGAACAAGAGATTTCTATTAAATAGTGTAAGCTAAACATTCTATTAAATACATCCTCACTTATATAAATCAATCGAACATGTAATGATTAACAAACCTTGACATTAAATAGTTTAGAAAGATATGTATTGAACATCAAAATTAATTAAATATATACTTATATCCTAAAGAACATACAATGTCATCTTCTATATTCTGATAATTAAACAATTAACATAAGTTATATAGATTAAAAAATATGCTAAAATACTAATTATAAGTAGAAAATGAAAAGAAAAAAAGAAAACAGAATAATTATAAGAAAATGAAAATGAGATCGTGTGGTATAAAGGAAACCAACTCAATCATTTTTCCAGTGTTACATTAGCATCACCTTTATTATTGTGAGATCCTCATAATCCTAACAAACATCTCAATCTCATCAAAACAATACAAAAAACCCGATCATAATCATTGGTGAGGAGAGAATAAAATTGAAAATAAGAGGAAACACAGATGAATAGAGTGACAAAATAACAAGTTAGAGATGTGTAACCTTCAAAAGATCAACCTATATCAGAAATCACTTGATCTGTACATTTGGTAGATAAGAATAAAAATTACTCATAAAAGATAGAAAAAAAAAAAAAAAAAAAAGAAAAAAAAAAAAAAAAAAAAAAAAAATAGAAAAAAAAAAAAAAATATGACAATTTTTCAGTAGTACGTATTTTTACCCTTTGTATTTTGTTTATACAATCATAAAGTGATCATGAACAAGAGATTTCTATTAAATAGTGTAAGCTAAATAATTCTATTAAGTACATCCTCAATATATCAATCAATCGAACATGTAATGATTAACAAACCTTGACATTAAATAGTTTAGAAAGATATGTATGAACATCAAAATTAATTAAATATATACTTATATCCTAAAGAACATACAATGTCATCTTTATATTCTGATAACTAAACAATTAACATAAGTTATACAGATTAAAAATATGCTAAAATACTAATTATAAGTAGAAAATGAAAAGAAAAAAAGAAAACAGAATAATTATAAGAAAATGAAAATGAGATCGTGTGGTATAAAGGAAACCAACTCAATCATTTTTCCAGTGTTACATTAGCATCACCTTTATTACTGTGAGATCCTCATAATCCTAACAAACAGCTTTAATCTCATCAAAACAATACAAAAAACCCGATCATAATCATTGGTGAGGAGAGAATAAAATTGAAAATAAGAGGAAACACAGATGAATAGAGTGACAAAATAAAAAGTTAGAGATGTGTAACCTTCAAAAGATCAACCTATATCAGAAATCACTTGATCTGTACATTTGATAGATAAGAAAGAAAATGACTCATAAAAGAAAAAAAAAAAAGGAAAATATGACAATTATCAAGTGTACGTATTTTTTACCCTTTGTATTTTGTTTATACAATCTTAAAGTGATCATGAACAAGAGATTTCTATTAAATAGTGTAAGCTAAACATTTCTATTAAATACATCCTCACTTATATAATCAATCGAACATGTAATGATTAACAAACCTTGACATTAATAGTTTAGAAAGATATGTATTGAACATCAAAATTAATTAAATATATACTTATATCCTAAAGAACATACAATGTCATCTTCTATATTCTGATAATTAAACAATTAATAAGTTATATAGATTAAAAAATATGCTAAAATACTAATTATAAGTAGAAAATGAACAAGAAAAAAAGAAAACAGAATAATTATAAGAAAATGAAAATGAGATCGTGTGGTATAAAGGAAACCAACTCAATCATTTTTCCAGTGTTACATTAGCATCACCTTTATTATTGTGAGATCCTCATAATCCTAACAAACATCTCAATCTCATCAAAACAATACAAAAAAACCCGATCATAATCATTGGTGAGGAGAGAATAAAATTGAAAAATAAGAGGAAAAACAGATGAATAGAGTGACAAATTAACAAGTAGAGATGTGTAACCAAAATTCAACCTTCAACCTATATCAGAAATCACTTGATCTGTACATTTGGTAGATAAGAATAAAAATTACTCATAAAAGATAGAAAAAAAAAAAATATGACAATTTTTCAGTAGTACGTATTTTTTACCCTTTGTATTTTGTTTATACAATCATAAAGTGATCATGAACAAGAGATTTCTATTAAATAGTGTAAGCTAAATAATTTATTAAGTACATCCTCAATTATATCAATCAATCGAACATGTAATGATTAACAAACCTTGACATTAAATAGTTTAGAAAGATATGTATTGAACATCAAAATTAATTAAATATATACTTATATCCTAAAGAACATACAATGTCATCTTCTATATTATGATAATTAAAAAATTAACATAAGTTATACAGATTAAAAAATATGCTAAAATACTAATTATAAGTAGAAATGAAAAAGAAAAAAAGAAAACAGAATAATTATAAGAAAATGAAAATGAGATCGTGTGGTATAAAGGAAACCAACTCAATCATTTTTCCAGTGTTACATTAGCATCACCTTTATTATTGTGAGCCTCATAATCCTAACAAACATCTCAATCTCATCAAAACAATACAAAAAACCCGATCATAATCATTGGTGAGGAGAGAATAAAATTGAAAATAAGAGGAAACACAGATGAATAGAGTGACAAAATAAACAAGTTAGAGATGTGTAACCTTCAAAAGATCAACCTATATCAGAAATCACTTGATCTGTACATTTATAGATAATAAGAAAGAAAATGACTCATAAAAGAAAGAAAAAAAAGGAAAAATGACAATTTATCAAGTGTACGTATTTTTTTACCCTTTGTATTTGTTTATACAATCTTAAAGTGATCATGAACAAGAGATTTCTATTAAATAGTGTAAGCTAAACATTTCTATTAAATACATCCTCACTTATATAAATCAATCGAACATGTAATGATTAACAAACCTTGACATTAAATAGTTTAGAAAGATATGTATTGAACATCAAAATTAATAAAATATACTTATATCCTAAAGAACATACAATGTCATCTTCTATATTCTGATAATTAAACAATTAACATAAGTTATACAGATTAAAAAAATTGCTAAAATACTAATATAAGTAGAAAATGAACAAGAAAAAAGAAAACAGAATAATTATAAGAAATGAAAATGAGATCGTGTGGTATAAAGGAAACCAACTCAATCATTTTTCCAGTGTTACATTAGCATCACCTTTATTATTGTGAGATCCTAATCCTAACAAACATCTCAATCTCATCAAAAAAATACAAAAAACCCGATCATAATCATTGGTGAGCAAGAATAAAATTGAAAATAAGAGGAGACACAGATGAATAGAGTGACAAAATAAAAAAGTAGAGATGTGTAACCTTCAAAAGATCAACCTATATCAGAAATCACTTGATGTACATTTGGTAGATAAGAATAAAAATTACTAAAAAGAAAGAAAAAAAAGGAAATATGACAATTTTTCAGTAGTACGTATTTTTTTACCTTTGTATTTTGTTATACAATCATAAAGTGATCATGAACAAGAGATTTCTATTAAATAGTGTAAGCTAAATAATTCTATTAAGTACATCCTCAATTATATCAATCAATCGAACATGTAATGATTAACAAACCTTGACATTAAATAGTTTAGAAAGATATGTATTGAACATCAAAATTAATTAAATATATACTTATATCCTAAAGAACATACAATGTCATCTTCTATATTCTGATAACTAAACAATTAACATAAGTTATACAGATTAAAAAATATGCTAAAATACTAATTATAAGTAGAAAATGAAAAAGAAAAAAAGAAAACAGAATAATTATAAGAAAATGAAAATGAGATCGTGTGGTATAAAGGAAACCAACTCAATCATTTTTCCAGTGTTACATTAGCATCACCTTTTATTGTGAGATCCTCATAATCCTAACAAACATCTCAATCTCATCAAAACAAACAAAAAACCCGATCATAATCATTGGTGAGGAGAGAATAAAATTGAAAATAAGAGGAAACACAGATGAATAGAGTGACAAAATAAAAAGTTAGAGATGTGTAACCTTCAAAAGATCAACTATATCACAAATCACTTGATCTGTACATTTGATAGATAAGAAAGAAATGACTCATAAAAGAAAGAAAAAAAAAGGAAAATATGACAATTTATCAAGTGTACGTATTTTTTTACCCTTTGTATTTTGTTTATACAATCATAAAGTGATCATGAACAAGAGATTTCTATTAAATAATGTAAGCTAAATATTTCTATTAAATACATCCTCACTTATATATCAATCGAACATGTAATGATTAACAAACCTGACATTAAATAGTTTAGAAAGATATGTATTGAACATCAAAATTAATTAAATATATACTTATATCCTAAAGAACATACAATGTCATCTTCTATATTCTGATAACTAAACAATTAACATAAGTTATACAGATTAAAAAATATGCTAAAATACTAATTATAAGTAGAAAATGAAAAGAAAAAAAAGAAACAGAATAATTATAAGAAAATGAAAAAGAGATCGTGTGGTATAAAGGAAACCAACTCAATCATTTTTCCAGTGTTACTAGCATCACCTTTATTTTGTGAGATCCTCATAATCCTAACAAACATCTCAATCTCATCAAAACAATACAAAAAACCCGATCATAATCATTGGTGAGGAGAGAATAAAATTGAAAATAAGAGGAAACACAGATGAATAGAGTGACAAAATAAACAAGTTAGAGATGTGTAACCTTCAAAAGATCAACCTATATCAGAAATCACTTGATCTGTACATTTGGTAGATAAGAATAAAAATTGCTCATAAAAGATAGAAAAAAAAAATAAATATGACAATTTTTCAGTAGTACGTATTTTTTACCCTTTGTATTTTGTTTATACAATCATAAAGTGATCATGAACAAGAGATTTCTATTAAATAGTGTAAGCTAAATAATTCTATTAAGTACATCCTCAATTATATCAATCAATCGAACATGTAATGATTAACAAACCTTGACATTAAATAGTTTAGAAAGATATGTATTGAACATCAAAATTATTAAATATATACTTATATCCTAAAGAACATACAATGTCATCTTCTATATTCTGATAACTAAACAATTAACATAAGTTATACAGATTAAAAAATATGCTAAAATACTAATTATAAGTAGAAATGAAAAAGAAAAAAGAAAACAGAATAATTATAAGAAAATGAAAATGAGATCGTGTGGTATAAAGGAAACCAACTCAATCATTTTTCCAGTGTTACATTAGCATCACCTTTATTATTGTGAGATCCTCATAATCCTAACAAACATCTCAATCTCATCAAAAAACAATACAAAAAACCGATCATAATCATTGGTGAGGAGAGAATAAAATTGAAAATAAGAGGAAACACAGATGAATAGAGTGACAAAATAAACAAGTAAGAGATGTGTAACCTTCAAAAGATCAACCTATATCAGAAATCACTTGATCTGTACATTTGATAGATAAGAAAGAAAATGACTCATAAAAGAAAGAAAAAAAAAGGAAAATATGACAATTTATCAAGTGTACATATTTTTACCCTTTGTATTTTGTTTATACAATCTAAAGTGATCATGAACAAGAGATTTCTATTAAATAGTGTAAGCTAAACATTTCTATTAAATACATCCTCATTATATAAATCAATCGAACATGTAATGATTAACAAACCTTGACATTAATAGTTTAGAAAGATATGTATTGAACATCAAAATTAATTAAATATATACTTATATCCTAAAGAACATACAATGTCATCTTCTATATTCTGATAATTAAACAATTAACATAAGTTATATAGATTAAAAAATATGCTAAATACTAATTATAAGTAGAAAATGAACAAGAAAATAGTAAGAAAGAAAAATGAAAAAAAAAAGAAAAAAAAGGGGGGGGGGAAAAAAAAAGGGAAAGGGAAAGGGGGAAAAAGAAAACAGAATAATTATAAGAAAATGAAAATGAGATCGTGTGGTATTTAGATTAGAAGGGTAGGAATTTAGAAAGGGAAAAAAGGGAAGAATAGAAAGGAAACCAACTCAATCATTTTTCCAGTGTTACATTAGCATCACCTTTATTATTGTGAGATCCTCATAATCCTAACAAACATCTCAATCTCATCAAAACAATACAAAAAACCCGATCAATCATTGGTGAGGCAAGAATAAAATTGAAAATAAGTGTGAGGGTGAGAGAGGATGGGAGAGACCATAGCTCATAAGGAAGGAGACACAGATGAATAGAGTGACAAAATAAAAAAGTAAGAGATGTGTAACCTTCAAAAGATCAACCTATATCAGAAATCACTTGATCTGTACATTGGTAGATAAGAATAAAAATACTCATAAAAGATAGAAAAAAAAAAAAAAAAAAAAAAAAAAAAAAAAAAAAAAAAAAAAAAAAAAAAACAAAAAAAAAAAAAAAAAACAAAAAAAAAAAAAAAAACAAAAACAAAAAAAAAAAAAAAAAAAAAAAAAAAAAAAAAAAAAAGAAAAAAAAAAGGAAAAAAAAAGGAAAATATGACAATTTTTTCAGTAGTACGTATTTTTTACCCTTTGTATTTGTTATACAATCATAAAGTGATCATGAACAAGAGATTTCTATTAAATAGTGTAAGCTAAATTATTCTATTAAGTACATCCTCCATTATATCAATCAATCGAACATGTAATGATTAACAAACTTGACATTAAATAGTTTAGAAAGATATGTATTGAACATCAAATTAATTAAATATATACTTATATCCTAAAGAACATACAATGTCATCTTCTATATTCTGATAACTAAACAATTAACATAAGTTATACAGATTAAAAATATGCTAAATACTAATTATAAGTAGAAAATGAAAAGAAAAAAAAGAAAACAGAATAATTATAAGAAAATGAAAATGAGATCGTGTGGTATAAAGGAAACAACTCAATCATTTTTCCAGTGTTACATTAGCATCACCTTTATTATTGTGAGATCCTCATAATCCTAACAAACATCTCAATCTCATCAAAACAATACAAAAAAACCCGATCATAATCATTGGTGAGGAGAGAATAAAATTGAAAATAAGAGGAAACACAGATGAATAGAGTGACAAAATAAACAAGTTAGAGATGTGTAACCTTCAAAGATCAACCTATATCAGAAATCACTTGATCTGTACATTTGGTAGATAAGAATAAAAATACTCATAAAAGATAGAAAAAAAAAAAATAAATATGACAATTTTTCAGTAGTACGTATTTTTTACCCTTTGTATTTGTTTATACAATCATAAAGTGATCATGAACAAGAGATTATATTAAATAGTGTAAGCTAAATAATTCTATTAAGTACATCCTCAATTATATCAATCAATCGAACATGTAATGATTAACAAACCTTGACATTAAATAGTTTAGAAAGATATGTATTGAACATCAAAATTAATTAAATATATACTTATATCCTAAAGAACATACAATGTCATCTTCTATATTCTGATAACTAAACAATTAACATAAGTTATACAGATTAAAAATATGCTAAAATACTAATATAAGTAGAAAATGAAAAAGAAAAAAGAAACAGAATAATTATAAGAAAATGAAAATGAGATCGTGTGGTATAAAGGAAACCAACTCAATCATTTTTCCAGTGTTACATTAGCATCACCTTTATTATGGTGAGATCCTCATAATCCTAACAAACATCTCAATCTCATCAAAACAATACAAAAAACCGATCATAATCATTGTGGAGGAGAGAATAAAATTGAAAATAAGAGGAAACACAGATGAATAGAGTGACAAAATAAAAAAGTTAGAGATGTGTAACCTTCAAAAGATCAACCTATATCAGAAATCACTTGATCTGTACATTTGATAGATAAGAAAGAAAATGACTCATAAAGAAAGAAAAAAAAAGGAAAATATGACAATTTATCAAGTGTACATATTTTTTTACCCTTGGTATTTTGTTTATACAATCTAAAGTGATCATGAACAAGAGATTCTATTAATAGTGTAAGCTAAAATTTTCTTAAATACATCCTCACTATATAAATCAATCGAACATGTAATGATTAACAAACCTTGACATTAAATAGTTTAGAAAGATAGTATTGAACATCAAAATTAATTAAATATATACTTATCCTAAAGAACATACAATGTCATCTTCTATATTCTGATAATTAAAACATTAACATAAGTTATATAGATTAAAAAATATGCTAAAATACTAATTATAAGTAGAAAATGAAAAGAAAAAAAGAAAACAGAATAATTATAAGAAAATGAAAATGAGATCGTGTGGTATAAAGGAAACCAACTCAATCATTTTTCCAGTGTTACATTAGCATCACCTTTATTATTGTGAGATCCTCATAATCCTAACAAACATCTCAATCTCATCAAAACATACAAAAAAACCCGATCATAATCATTGGTGAGGCAAGAATAAATTGAAAATAAGAGGAGACACAGATGAATAGAGTGACAAAATAAAAAAGTAAGGATGTGTAACTTCAAAAGATCAACCTATATCAGAAACACTTGATCTGTAATTGGTAGATAAGAAGAAAAATTACTCATAAAAGATAGAAAAAAAAGGAAAATATGACAATTTTCAGTAGTACGTATTTTTACCCTTTGTATTTGTTTATACAATCATAAAAGTGATCATGAACAAGAGATTTTATTAAATAGTGTAAGCTAATTATTCTATTAAGTACATCCTCAATTATATCAATCAATCGAACATGTAATGATTAACAAACCTTGACATTAAATAGTTTAGAAAGATATGTATTGAACATCAAATTAATAAATATAACTTATATCCTAAAGAACATACAATGTCATCTTCTATATTCTGATAATAAACAATAACAAATAAGTTATACAGATTAAAAATATGCTAAAAATACTAATTTAAGTAGAAAATGAAAAAGAAAAAAGAAAACAGAATAATTATAAGAAAATGAAAATGAGATCGTGTGGTATAAGGAAACCAACTCAATCATTTTCCAGTGTTACATTAGAATCACCTTTATTATGTGAGATCCTCATATCCTAACAAACATCTCAATCTCATCAAAACAATACAAAAAACCCGATCATAATCATTGGTGAGGGAAGAATAAAATTGAAAAAGAGGAGGAAACACAGATGAATAGAGTGACAAAATAAAAAGTTAGAGATGTGTAACCTTCAAAAGATCAACCTATATCAGAAATCACTTGATCTGTACATTTGATAGATAAGAAAGAAATGACTCATAAAAGAAAGAAAAAAAAGGAAAATATGGAATTTATCAAGTGTACGTATTTTTTTACCCTTTGTATTTTGTTTATACAATCATAAAGTGATCATGAACAAGAGATTTCTATTAAATAGTGTAAGCTAAATATCTATTAAATACATCCTCACTTATATAAATCAATCGAACATGTAATGATTAACAAACCTGACATTAAATAGTTAGAAAGATATGTATTGAACATCAAAATTAATTAAATATATACTTATATCCTAAAGAACATACAATGTCATCTTCTATATTTGATAATTAAACAATAACATAAGTTATACAGATTAAAAAATATGCTAAAATACTAATTATAGTAGAAAATGAAAAAGAAAAAAAGAAAACAGAATAATTATAAGAAAATGAAAATGAGATCGTGTGGTATAAGGAAACCAACTCAATCATTTTTCCAGTGTTACATTAGCATCACCTTTATTACTGTGAGATCCTCATAATCCTAACAAAACTCAATCTCATAAAACAATACAAAAAAACCGATCATAATCATTGGTGAGGCAAGATAAAATTGAAAATAAGAGGAAACACAGATGAATAGAGTGACAAAATAAAACAAGTTAGAGATGTGTACACTTCAAAAAGATCAACCTATATCAGAAATCACTTGATCTGTACATTTGATAGATAAGAAGAAAATGACTCATAAAAGAAAGAAAAAAAGGAAAATATGACAATTTTCAAGTGTACGTATTTTTTTACCCTTGTATTTTGTTTACAATCATAAAGTGATCATGAACAAGAGATTTCTATTAATAGTGTAAGCTAAATTCTATTAAATACATCCTCACTTATATCAATCAATCGACATGTAATGATTAACAAACCTTGACATTAAATAGTTTAGAAAAGATATGTATTGAACATCAAAATTAATTAAATATATACTATATCCTAAAGAACATACAATGTCATCTCTATATTCTGATAACTAAACAATTAACATAAGTTATACAGATTAAAAAATATGCTAAAATACTAATTATAAGTAGAAAATGAAAAAGAAAAAAGAAAACAGAATAATTATAAGAAAATGAAAATGAGATCGTGTGGTATAAAAGGAAAACAACTCAATCATTTTTCCAGTGTTACATTAGCATCCCTTTATTATTGTGATCCTCATAATCCTAACAAACATTCTCAATCTCATCAAAACAATACAAAAAACCGATCATAATCATTGGTGAGGAGAATAAAATTGAAAATAAGAGGAAACACAGATGAATAGAGGTGACAAAATAAACAAGTTAGAGATGTGTAACCTTCAAAAGATCAACCTATATCAGAATCACTTGATCTGTACATTTGATCGATAAGAAAGAAAATGACTCATAAAGAAAGAAAAAAAAAGGAAAATATGACATTTTTCAGTAGTAGTATTTTTTCCCTTGTATTTTGTTTATACAATCATAAAGTGATCATGAACAAGAGATTTCTATTAAATAGTGTAAGCTAAATATTTCTATTAAGTACATCCTCAATATATCAATCAATCGAAATGTAATGATTAACAAACCTTGACATTAAATAGTTTAGAAAGATATGTCTTGAACATCAAAATTAATTAAATATATACTTATATCCCTAAAGAACATACAATGTCATCTTCTATATTCTGATAATAAACAATTAACATAAGTTATACAGATTAAAAATATGCTAAAATACTAATTATAAGTAGAAAAATGAAAAAGAAAAAAAGAGAAAACAGAATAATTATAAGAAAATGAAAATGAGATCGGTGTGGTATAAAGGAAACCAACTCAATCATTTTTCCAGTGTTACATTAGCATCACCTTTATACTGTGAGATCCTCATAATACTAACAAACATCTCAATCTCATCAAAACAATACAAAAAACCGATTCATAATCATTGGTGAGGAGAGAATAAATTGAAAATAAGAGGAAACACAGATGAATAGAGTGACAAAATAAACAAGTTAGAGATGGTACCTTCAAAAGATCAACCTATATCAGAAATCACTTGATCTGTACATTTGATAGATAAG
>NW_026113305.1:0-30022 GCF_024323335.1 Lathyrus oleraceus | reverse complement strand
TATGTATAGCAAAAATGGCGTCGGATGCGCAAGGATGATCCAAAACTCTCCATTCTTTGAGTGGACCATCTCGCTTGGCGGATGAAATGCTCGGGTTGGGAGGCCCTCCCGGCGGCTCTCGAAGGTGTTTCTCTTGTGGCTCCCGACGGCGTCCTCTTGGGCTCTCGAAGGTGTTTCTCTTGTGGCTCCCGACGGCGTTCCTCTTGCTGCTCCTGTCAGTGTTTCTCTGCGGCTCCAGACGGTGTTACTCCTCCTCCAACGCTTTCCTCTTGTGGCTCCCGTCGGTGTTCCTCCTCCTCCCGACGACATTCGTCCTCCTCCTCCCGACGACAGTCCTCTTACGGTTCCGACGGGGTTCCTCCTCCTCCTCCTCCCAATGATCTTCCTCTTGTGGCTTCCGATGATCTTCATCTCAGGTATGTCTATACCTTTTCCATTTTGCTATTTCAGAGCTGTGAATTTCTTTGTGGTTATATTCATTTGTTTGATTGTTGATGTTGAACTATGGAAATCTAAACCTCTTTGACTTTCAAGAACCCAATGGCTCAACGTTAACAACGCGCCGCACCATTTGTGTTTACTCCGCAACTTGAACTCGATCTGAAACGTGGCGTTTATCGCCATAACAGCCATAGCAAGAAATGGACAAGAATCATCGCTGACGAGGATTTCCGATTTCCACCGAATACCAAAACAGAGGTGCTACGGGTAATGATTTTTATCGCCATAACTTTATTTCTTTTATTAGAGTTTAATTTTTGCTTTTACTGAGATCAGTTTTGTCACTGTTTTGTGTTTTTATTTTCCATTTTGATATGTATAGAAAAAATGGCGTCGGATGCGCAAGGATGATCCAAAACTCTCCATTCTTTTGAGTGGACCATCTCGCTTGGCGGATGAAATGCTAGGGTTGGGAGGCACTCCGGTGTGTTCCTCTTGGCCCTCGAAGGTGTTCTCTTGTGGCTCCCGAAGGCGTTCCTCTTGCTGCTCTCGAAGGTGTTACTCTTGTGGCTCCCGACGGAGTTCCTCTTGCTGGCTTACCTCTTGTGGCTCCCGTCCGTGTTCCTCCTCCTCACGACGACATTCGCCTCCTCCTCCCGAAGACAGTCCTCTTACGGCTTCCGACGGGGTTCCTCCTCCTCCTCCTCCTCCCAATGATCTTCCTCTTGTGGCTTCCGATGATCTTCATCTCAGGTATGTCTATACCTTTTCCATTTTGCTATTTCAGTGTTGTGAATTTCTTTGTGGTTATATTCATTTGTTTGATTTTGATGTTGAACCTTGGAAATCTAAACCTCTTTGACTTTCAAGAACCCTAATGGCTCAACGTTAACAACGCGCCGCACCATTTGTGTTTACTCCGCAACTTGAACTCGATCTGAAACGTGGCGTTTATCGCCATAACAGCCATAGCAAGAAAGGACAGAATCATCGCTGACGAGGATTTCCGATTTCCACCGGATACCAAAACAAGGTGCTAGGGTAATGATTTTTTATCGCCATAACTTTATTTCTTTTATTAGAGTTTAATTTTTGCTTTTACTGAGATCAGTTTTGTCACTGTTTGTGTTTTATTTTCCATTTTGATATGTATAGCAAAAATGGCGTCGGATGCGCAAGGATGATCCAAAACTCTCCATTCTTTTGAGTGACCATCTCGCTTGGCGGATGAAATGCTAGGCTTGGGAGGCACTCCGGCGGTCTCGAAGGGTGTTTCTTTGTTGCTCCGACGGCGTTCCTCTTGCGGGGGCTCTCGAAGGTGTTTCTCTTGTGGCTCCCGACGGCGGGCTCTGTGCTCTGTCAGTGTTTCTCTTGCGGCTCCAGACGGTGTTACTCCTCCTCCCAACGGCTTTCCTCTTGTGGCTCCCGTCGGTGTTCCTCCTCCTCCCGACGACATTCGTCCTCCTCCTCCCGACGACAGTCCTCTTACGGCTTCCGACGGGGGTTCCTCCTCCTCCTCCTCCCAATGATCTTCCTCTTGTGGCTTCGATGATCTTCATCTCAGGTATGTCTATACCTTTTCCATTTTGCTATTTCAGAGCTTGTGAATTTCTTTGTGGTTATATTCATTTGTTTGATTTTGATGTTGAACCTATGGAAATTAAACCTCTTTGACTTTCAAGAACCCTAATGGCTCAACGTTAACAACGCGCCGCACCATTTGTGTTTACTCCGCAACTTGAACTCGATCTGAAACGTGGCGTTTATCGCCATAACAGCCATAGCAAGAAATGGACAAGAATCATCGCTGACGAGGATTTCCGATTTCCACCGGATACCAAAACAGAGGTGCTACGGGTAATGATTTTTATCGCCATAACTTTATTTCTTTTATTAGAGTTTAATTTTTGCTTTTACTGAGATCAGTTTTGTCACTGTTTTGTGTTTTTATTTTCCATTTTGATATGTATAGCAAAAATGGCGTCGGATGCGCAAGGATGATCCAAAACTCTCCATTCTTTTGAGTGGACCATCTCGCTTGGCGGATGAAATGCTAGGGTTGGGAGGCACTCCCGGCGGTGTTCCTCTTGCAGCCCTCGAAGGTGTTTCTCTTGTGGCTCCCGACGGCGTTCCTCTTGCTGCTCTCGAAGGTGTTACTCTTGTGGCTCCCGGAGTTCCTCTTGCTGCTCCTGTCAGTGTTTTATTGCGGCTCCCGACGGTGTTACTCCTCCTCCCAACGGCTTACCTCTTGTGGCTCCCGTCCGTGTTCCTCCTCCTCCGACGACATTCGCCTCCTCTCCCGAAGACAGTCCTCTTACGGCTTCCGACGGGGTTCCTCCTCCTCCTCCTCCCAATGATCTTCCTCTTGTGGCTTCCGATGATCTTCATCTCAGGTATGTCTATACCTTTTCCATTTTGCTATTTCAGTGTTGTGAATTTCTTTGTGGTTATATTCATTTGTTTGATTTTGATGTTGAACCTTTGGAAATCTAAACCTCTTTGACTTTCAAGAACCCTAATGGCTCAACGTTAACAACGCGCCGCACCATTTGTGTTTACTCCGCAACTTGAACTCGATCTGAAACGTGGCGTTTATCGCCATAACAGCCATAGAAGAAATGGACAAGAATCATCGCTGACGAGGATTTCCGATTTCCACCGGATACCAGAACAAAGGTGCTACGGGTAATGATTTTTTATCGCCATAACTTTATTTCTTTTATTAGAGTTTAATTTTTGCTTTTACTGAGATCAGTTTTGTCACTGTTTTGTGTTTTTATTTTCCATTTTGATATGTATAGCAAAAATGGCGTCGGATGCGCAAGGATGATCCAAAACTCTCCATTCTTTTGAGTGGACCATCTCGCTTGGCGGATGAAATGCTAGGGTTGGGAGGTACTCCCGGTGGTGTTCCTCTTGCAGCCCTTGAAGGTGTTTCTCTTGTGGCTCCCGACGGCGTTCCTCTTGCTGCTCTCGAAGGTGTTACTCTTGTGGCTCCCGACGGAGTTCCTCTTGCTGCTCCTGTCAGTGTTTCTATTGCGGCTCCCGACGGCGTTACTCCTCCTCCCAACGGCTTACCTCTTGTGGCTCCCGTCCGTGTTCCTCCTCCTCCCGACGACATTTCCTCCTCCTCCCGAAGACAGTCCTCTTACGGCTTCCGACGGGGTTCCTCCTCCTCCTCCTCCCAATGATCTTCCTCTTGTGGCTTCCGATGATCTTCATCTCAGGTATGTCTATACCTTTTCCATTTTGCTATTTCAGTGTTGTGAATTTCTTTGTGGTTATATTCATTTGTTTGATTTTGATGTTGAACCTTTGGAAATCTAAACCTCTTTGACTTTCAAGAACCCTAATGGCTCAACGTTAACAACGCGCCGCACCATTTGTGTTTACTCCGCAACTTGAACTCGATCTGAAACGTGGCGTTTATCGCCATAACAGCCATAGAAAGAAATGGACAAGAATCATCGCTGACGAGGATTTCCGATTTCCACCGGATACCAAAACAGAGGTGCTACGGGTAATGATTTTTTATCGCCATAACTTTATTTCTTTTATTAGAGTTTAATTTTTGCTTTTACTGAGATCAGTTTTGTCACTGTTTTGTGTTTTTATTTTCCATTTTGATATGTATAGCAAAAATGGCGTCGGATGCGCAAGGATGATCCAAAACTCTCCATTCTTTTGAGTGGACCATCTCGCTTGGCGGATCAAATGCTAGGGTTGGGAGGCACTCCGGCGCTCTCGAAGGTGTTTCTCTTGTTGCTCCCGACGGTGTTCCTCTTGCGGCTCTCGAAGGTGTTCTCTTGTGGCTCCCGACGCGTTCCTCTTGCTGCTCTCGAAGGTGTTTCTCTTGTGGCTCCCGACGGTGTTCCTCTTGCTGCTCCTGTCAGTGTTTCTCTTGCGGCTCCGGACGGTGTTACTCCTCCTCCCAACGGCTTTCCTCTTGTGGCTCCCGTCGGTGTTCCTCCTCCTCCCGACGACATTCGTCCTCCTCCTCCCGACGACAGTCCTCTTACGGTTCCGACGGGGTTCCTCCTCCTCCTCCTCCCAATGATCTTCCTCTTGTGGCTTCCGATGATCTTCATCTCAGGTATGTCTATACCTTTTCCATTTTGCTATTTCAGTGTTGTGAATTTCTTTGTGGTTATATTCATTTGTTTGATTTTGATGTTGAACCTATGGAAATCTAAACCTCTTTGACTTTCAAGAACCCTAATGGCTCAACGTTAACAACGCGCCGCACCATTTGGGTTTACTCCGCAACTCGAACTCGATCTGAAACGTGGCGTTTATCGCCATAACAGCCATAGCAAGAAATGGACAAGAATCATCGCTGACGAGGATTTCCGATTTCCACCGGATACCAAAACAGAGGTGCTACGGGTAATGATTTTTTATCGCCATAACTTTATTTCTTTTATTAGAGTTTAATTTTTGCTTTTACTGAGATCAGTTTTGTCACTGTTTTGTGTTTTTATTTTCCATTTTGATATGTATAGCAAAAATGGCGTCGGATGCGCAAGGATGATCCAAAACTCTCCATTCTTTTGAGTGGACCATCTCGCTTGGCGGATGAAATGCTAGGGTTGGGAGGCACTCCCGGCGGTGTTCCTCTTGCGGCTCTCGAAGGTGTTTCTCTTGTGGCTCCCGACGGCGTTCCTCTTGCTGCTCTCGAAGGTGTTTCTCTTGTGGCTCCCGACGGCGTTCCTCTTGCTGCTCCTGTCAGTGTTTTCTTGCGGCTCCCGACGGCGTTACTCCTCCTCCCAACGGCTTTCCTCTTGTGGCTCCCGTCCGTGTTCCTCCTCCTCCCGACGACATTCTCCTCCTCCTCCCGACGACAGTCCTCTTACGGCTCCCGACGGGGTTCCTCCTCCTCCTCCTCCCAATGATCTTCCTCTTGTGGCTTCCGATGATCTTCATCTCAGGTATGTCTATACCTTTTCCATTTTGCTATTTCAGTGCTGTGAATTTCTTTGTGGTTATATTCATTTGTTTGATTTTGATGTTGAACCTATGGAAATCTAAACCTCTTTGACTTTCAAGAACCCTAATGGCTCAACGTTAACAACGCGCCGCACCATTTGTGTTTACTCCGCAACTTGAACTCGATCTGAAACGTGGCGTTTATCGCCATAACAGCCATAGAAAGAAATGGACAAGAATCATCGCTGACGAGGATTTCCGATTTCCACCGGATACCAAAACAGAGGTGCTACGGGTAATGATTTTTTATCGCCATAACTTTATTTCTTTTATTAGAGTTTAATTTTTGCTTTTACTGAGATCAGTTTTGTCACTGTTTTGTGTTTTTATTTTCCATTTTGATATGTATAGCAAAAATGGCGTCGGATGCGCAAGGATGATCCAAAACTCTCCATTCTTTTGAGTGGACCATCTCGCTTGGCGGATGAAATGCTAGGGTTGGGAGGCACTCCCGGTGGTGTTCCTCTTGCAGCCCTCGAAGGTGTTTCTCTTGTGGCTCCCGACGGCGTTCCTCTTGCTGCTCTCGAAGGTGTTACTCTTGTGGCTCCCGACGGAGTTCCTCTTGCTGCTCCTGTCAGTGTTTCTATTGCGGCTCCCGACGGCGTTACTCCTCCTCCCAACGGCTTACCTCTTGTGGCTCCCGTCCGTGTTCCTCCTCCTCCCGACGACATTCGCCTCCTCCTCCCGACGACAGTCCTCTTACGGCTTCCGACGGGGTTCCTCCTCCTCCTCCTCCCAATGATCTTCCTCTTGTGGCTTCCGATGATCTTCATCTCAGGTATGTCTATACCTTTTCCATTTTGCTATTTCAGTGTTGTGAATTTCTTTGTGGTTATATTCATTTGTTTGATTTTGATGTTGAACCTTTGGAAATCTAAACCTCTTTGACTTTCAAGAACCCTAATGGCTCAACGTTAACAACGCGCCGCACCATTTGTGTTTACTCCGCAACTTGAACTCGATCTGAAACGTGGCGTTTATCGCCATAACAGCCATAGCAAGAAATGGACAAGAATCATCGCTGACGAGGATTTCCGATTTCCACCGGATACCAAAACAGAGGTGCTACGGGTAATGATTTTTTATCGCCATAACTTTATTTCTTTTATTAGAGTTTAATTTTTGCTTTTACTGAGATCAGTTTTGTCACTGTTTTGTGTTTTTATTTTCCATTTTGATATGTATAGCAAAAATGGCGTCGGATGCGCAAGGATGATCCAAAACTCTCCATTCTTTTGAGTGGACCATCTCGCTTGGCGGATGAAATGCTAGGGTTGGGAGGAACTCCCGGTGGTGTTCCTCTTGCAGCTCTCGAAGGTGTTTCTCTTGTGGCTCCCGACGGCGTTCCTCTTGCTGCTCTCGAAGGTGTTTCTCTTGTGGCTCCCGACGGAGTTCCTCTTGCTGCTCCTGTCAGTGTTTCTATTGCGGCTCCCGACGGTGTTACTCCTCCTCCCAACGGCTTTCCTCTTGTGGCTCCCGTCCGTGTTCCTCCTCCTCCCGACGACATTCGCCTCCTCCTCCCGAAGACAAAACTCTTACGGCTTCCGACGGGGTTCCTCCTCCTCCTCCTCCCGATGATCTTCCTCTTGTGGCTTCCGATGATCTTCATCTCAGGTATGTCTATACCTTTTCCATTTTGCTATGTCAGTGTTGTGAATTTCTTTGTGGTTATATTCATTTGTTTGATTTTGATGTTGAACCTTGGAAATCTAAACCTCTTTGACTTTCAAGAACCCTAATGGCTCAACGTTAACAACGCGCCGCACCATTTGTGTTTACTCCGCAATTTGAACTCGATCTGAAACGTGGCGTTTATCGCCATAACAGCCATAGCAAGAAATGGACAAGAATCATCGCTGACGAGGATTTCCGATTTCCACCGGATACCAAAACAGAGGTGCTACGGGTAATGATTTTTTATCGCCATAACTTTATTTCTTTTATTAGAGTTTAATTTTTGCTTTTACTGAGATCAGTTTTGTCACTGTTTTGTGTTTTTATTTTCCATTTTGATATGTATAGCAAAAATGGCGTCGGATGCGCAAGGATGATCCAAAACTCTCCATTCTTTTGAGTGGACCATCTCGCTTGGCGGATCAAATGCTAGGGTTGGGAGGCACTCCCGGCGGCTCTCGAAGGTGTTTCTCTTGTTGCTCCCGACGGCGTTCCTCTTGCGGCTCTCGAAGGTGTTTCTCTTGTGGCTCCCGACGGCGTTCTCTTGCTGCTCCTGTCAGTGTTTCTCTTGCGGCTCCAGACGGTGTTACTCCTCCTCCCAACGGCTTTCCTCTTGTGGCTCCCGTCGGTGTTCCTCCTCCTCCCGACGACATTCGTCCTCCTCCTCCCGACGACAGTCCTCTTACGGCTTCCGACGGGGTTCCTCCTCCTCCTCCTCCCAATGATCTTCCTCTTGTGGCTTCCGATGATCTTCATCTCAGGTATGTCTATACCTTTTCCATTTTGCTATTTCAGAGCTGTGAATTTCTTTGTGGTTATATTCATTTGTTTGATTTTGATGTTGAACCTATGGAAATCTAAACCTCTTTGACTTTCAAGAACCCTAATGGCTCAACGTTAACAACGCGCCGCACCATTTGTGTTTACTCCGCAACTTGAACTCGATCTGAAACGTGGCGTTTATCGCCATAACAGCCATAGCAAGAAATGGACAAGAATCATCGCTGACGAGGATTTCCGATTTCCACCGGATACCAAAACAGAGGTGCTACGGGTAATGATTTTTTATCGCCATAACTTTATTTCTTTTATTAGAGTTTAATTTTTGCTTTTACTGAGATCAGTTTTGTCACTGTTTTGTGTTTTTATTTTCCATTTTGATATGTATAGCAAAAATGGCGTCGGATGCGCAAGGATGATCCAAAACTCTCCATTCTTTTGAGTGGACCATCTCGCTTGGCGGATGAAATGCTAGGGTTGGGAGGCACTCCCGGTGGTGTTCCTCTTGCAGCCCTCGAAGGTGTTTCTCTTGTGGCTCCCGACGGCGTTCCTCTTGCTGCTCTCGAAGGTGTTACTCTTGTGGCTCCCGACGGAGTTCCTCTTGCTGCTCCTGTCAGTGTTTCTATTGCGGCTCCCGACGGTGTTACTCCTCCTCCCAACGGCTTACCTCTTGTGGCTCCCGTCCGTGTTCCTCCTCCTCCCGACGACATTCGCCTCCTCCTCCCGAAGACAGTCCTCTTACGGCTTCCGACGGGGTTCCTCCTCCTCCTCCTCCCAATGATCTTCCTCTTGTGGCTTCCGATGATCTTCATCTCAGGTATGTCTATACCTTTTCCATTTTGCTATTTCAGTGTTGTGAATTTCTTTGTGGTTATATTCATTTGTTTGATTTTGATGTTGAACCTTTGGAAATCTAAACCTCTTTGACTTTCAAGAACCCTAATGGCTCAACGTTAACAACGCGCCGCACCATTTGTGTTTACTCCGCAACTTGAACTCGATCTGAAACGTGGCGTTTATCGCCATAACAGCCATAGAAAGAAATGGACAAGAATCATCGCTGACGAGGATTTCCGATTTCCACCGGATACCAAAACAGAGGTGCTACGGGTAATGATTTTTTATCGCCATAACTTTATTTCTTTTATTAGAGTTTAATTTTTGCTTTTACTGAGATCAGTTTTGTCACTGTTTTGTGTTTTTATTTTCCATTTTGATATGTATAGCAAAAATGGCGTCGGATGCGCAAGGATGATCCAAAACTCTCCATTCTTTTGAGTGGACCATCTCGCTTGGCGGATCAAATGCTAGGGTTGGGAGGCACTCCCGGCGGCTCTCGAAGGTGTTTCTCTTGTTGCTCCCGACGGCGTTCCTCTTGCGGCTCTCGAAGGTGTTTCTCTTGTGGCTCCCGACGGCGTTCTCTTGCTGCTCCTGTCAGTGTTTCTCTTGCGGCTCCAGACGGTGTTACTCCTCCTCCCAACGGCTTTCCTCTTGTGGCTCCCGTCGGTGTTCCTCCTCCTCCCGACGACATTCGCCTCCTCCTCCCGACGACAGTCCTCTTACGGCTTCCGACGGGGTTCCTCCTCCTCCTCCTCCCAATGATCTTCCTCTTGTGGCTTCCGATGATCTTCATCTCAGGTATGTCTATACCTTTTCCATTTTGCTATTTCAGAGCTGTGAATTTCTTTGTGGTTATATTCATTTGTTTGATTTTGATGTTGAACCTATGGAAATCTAAACCTCTTTGACTTTCAAGAACCCTAATGGCTCAACGTTAACAACGCGCCGCACCATTTGTGTTTACTCCGCAACTTGAACTCGATCTGAAACGTGGCGTTTATCGCCATAACAGCCATAGCAAGAAATGGACAAGAATCATCGCTGACGAGGATTTCCGATTTCCACCGGATACCAAAACAGAGGTGCTACGGGTAATGATTTTTTATCGCCATAACTTTATTTCTTTTATTAGAGTTTAATTTTTGCTTTTACTGAGATCAGTTTTGTCACTGTTTTGTGTTTTTATTTTCCATTTTGATATGTATAGCAAAAATGGCGTCGGATGCGCAAGGATGATCCAAAACTCTCCATTCTTTTGAGTGGACCATCTCGCTTGGCGGATGAAATGCTAGGGTTGGGAGGCACTCCCGGTGGTGTTCCTCTTGCAGCCCTCGAAGGTGTTTCTCTTGTGGCTCCCGACGGCGTTCCTCTTGCTGCTCTCGAAGGTGTTACTCTTGTGGCTCCCGACGGAGTTCCTCTTGCTGCTCCTGTCAGTGTTTCTATTGCGGCTCCCGACGGTGTTACTCCTCCTCCCAACGGCTTACCTCTTGTGGCTCCCGTCCGTGTTCCTCCTCCTCCCGACGACATTCGCCTCCTCCTCCCGAAGACAGTCCTCTTACGGCTTCCGACGGGGTTCCTCCTCCTCCTCCTCCTCCCAATGATCTTCCTCTTGTGGCTTCCGATGATCTTAATCTCAGGTATGTCTATACCTTTTCCATTTTGCTATTTCAGTGTTGTGAATTTCTTTGTGGTTATATTCATTTGTTTGATTTTGATGTTGAACCTTTGGAAATCTAAACCTCTTTGACTTTCAAGAACCCTAATGGCTCAACGTTAACAACGCGCCGCACCATTTGTGTTTACTCCGCAACTTGAACTCGATCTGAAACGTGGCGTTTATCGCCATAACAGCCATAGAAAGAAATGGACAAGAATCATCGCTGACGAGGATTTCCGATTTCCACCGGATACCAAAACAGAGGTGCTACGGGTAATGATTTTTTATCGCCATAACTTTATTTCTTTTATTAGAGTTTAATTTTTGCTTTTACTGAGATCAGTTTTGTCACTGTTTTGTGTTTTTATTTTCCATTTTGATATGTATAGCAAAAATGGCGTCGGATGCGCAAGGATGATCCAAAACTCTCCATTCTTTTGAGTGGACCATCTCGCTTGGCGGATCAAATGCTAGGGTTGGGAGGCACTCCCGGCGGCTCTCGAAGGTGTTTCTCTTGTTGCTCCCGACGGCGTTCCTCTTGCGGCTCTCGAAGGTGTTTCTCTTGTGGCTCCCGACGGCTTTGCTCTTGCTGCTCCTGTCAGTGTTTCTCTTACGGCTCCAGACGGTGTTACTCCTCCTCCCAACGGCTTTCCTCTTGTGGCTCCCGTCGTGTTCCTCCTCCTCCCGACGACATTCGTCCTCCTCCTCCCGACGACAGTCCTCTTACGGCTTCCGACGGGGTTCCTCCTCCTCCTCCTCCCAATGATCTTCCTCTTGTGGCTTCCGATGATCTTCATCTCAGGTATGTCTATACCTTTTCCATTTTGCTATTTCAGAGCTGTGAATTTCTTTGTGGTTATATTCATTTGTTTGATTTTGATGTTGAACCTATGGAAATCTAAACCTCTTTGACTTTCAAGAACCCTAATGGCTCAACGTTAACAACGCGCCGCACCATTTGTGTTTACTCCGCAACTTGAACTCGATCTGAAACGTGGCGTTTATCGCCATAACAGCCATAGCAAGAAATGGACAAGAATCATCGCTGACGAGGATTTCCGATTTCCACCGGATACCAAAACAGAGGTGCTACGGGTAATGATTTTTTATCGCCATAACTTTATTTCTTTTATTAGAGTTTAATTTTTGCTTTTACTGAGATCAGTTTTGTCACTGTTTTGTGTTTTTATTTTCCATTTTGATATGTATAGCAAAAATGGCGTCGGATGCGCAAGGATGATCCAAAACTCTCCATTCTTTTGAGTGGACCATCTCGCTTGGCGGATGAAATGCTAGGGTTGGGAGGCACTCCCGGTGGTGTTCCTCTTGCAGCCCTCGAAGGTGTTTCTCTTGTGGCTCCCGACGGCGTTCCTCTTGCTGCTCTCGAAGGTGTTACTCTTGTGGCTCCCGACGGAGTTCCTCTTGCTGCTCCTGTCAGTGTTTCTATTGCGGCTCCCGACGGTGTTACTCCTCCTCCCAACGGCTTACCTCTTGTGGCTCCCGTCCGTGTTCCTCCTCCTCCCGACGACATTCGCCTCCTCCTCCCGAAGACAGTCCTCTTACGGCTTCCGACGGGGTTCCTCCTCCTCCTCCTCCCAATGATCTTCCTCTTGTGGCTTCCGATGATCTTCATCTCAGGTATGTCTATACCTTTTCCATTTTGCTATTTCAGTGTTGTGAATTTCTTTGTGGTTATATTCATTTGTTTGATTTTGATGTTGAACCTTTGGAAATCTAAACCTCTTTGACTTTCAAGAACCCTAATGGCTCAACGTTAACAACGCGCCGCACCATTTGTGTTTACTCCGCAACTTGAACTCGATCTGAAACGTGGCGTTTATCGCCATAACAGCCATAGAAAGAAATGGACAAGAATCATCGCTGACGAGGATTTCCGATTTCCACCGGATACCAAAACAGAGGTGCTACGGGTAATGATTTTTTATCGCCATAACTTTATTTCTTTTATTAGAGTTTAATTTTTGCTTTTACTGAGATCAGTTTTGTCACTGTTTTGTGTTTTTATTTTCCATTTTGATATGTATAGCAAAAATGGCGTCGGATGCGCAAGGATGATCCAAAACTCTCCATTCTTTTGAGTGGACCATCTCGCTTGGCGGATCAACTGCTAGGCTTGGGAGGCACTCCCGGCGGCTCTCGAAGGTGTTTCTCTTGTTGCTCCCGACGGCGTTCCTCTTGCGGCTCTCGAAGGTGTTTCTCTTGTGGCTCCCGACGGCTTTGCTCTTGCTGCTCCTGTCAGTGTTTCTCTTACGGCTCCAGCTGGTGTTACTCCTCCTCCCAACGGCTTTCCTCTTGTGGCTCCCGTCGTTGTTCCTCCTCCTCTCGACGACATTCGTCCTCCTCCTCCCGACGACAGTCCTCTTACGGCTTCCGACGGGGTTCCTCCTCCTCCTACTCCCAATGATCTTCCTCTTGTGGCTTCCGATGATCTTCATCTCAGGTATGTCTATACCTTTTCCATTTTTCTATTTCAGAGCTGTGAATTTCTTTGTGGTTATATTCATTTGTTTGATTTTGATGTTGAACCTATGGAAAATTAAACCTCTTTGACTTTCAAGAACCCTAATGGCTCAACGTTAACAACGCGCCGCACCATTTGTGTTTACTCCGCAATTTGAACTCGATCTGAAACGTGGCGTTTATCGCCATAACAGCCATAGCAAGAAATGGACAAGAATCATCGCTGACGAGGATTTCCGATTTCCACCGGATACCAAAACAGAGGTGCTACGGGTAATGATTTTTTATCGCCATAACTTTATTTCTTTTATTAGAGTTTAATTTTTGCTTTTACTGAGATCAGTTTTGTCACTGTTTTGTGTTTTTATTTTCCATTTTGATATGTATAGCAAAAATGGCGTCGGATGCGCAAGGATGATCCAAAACTCTCCATTCTTTTGAGTGGACCATCTCGCTTGGCTGATGAAATGCTAGGGTTGGGAGGCACTCCCGGTGGTGTTCCTCTTGCAGCCCTCGAAGGTGTTTCTCTTGTGGCTCCCGACGGCGTTCCTCTTGCTGCTCTCGAAGGTGTTACTCTTGTGGCTCCCGACGGAGTTCCTCTTGCTGCTCCTGTCAGTGTTTCTATTGCGGCTCCCGACGGTGTTACTCCTCCTCCCAACGGCTTACCTCTTGTGGCTCCCGTCCGTGTTCCTCCTCCTCCCGACGACATTCGCCTCCTCCTCCCGAAGACAGTCCTCTTACGGCTTCCGACGGGGTTCCTCCTCCTCCTCCTCCTCCCAATGATCTTCCTCTTGTGGCTTCCGATGATCTTAATCTCAGGTATGTCTATACCTTTTCCATTTTGCTATTTCAGTGTTGTGAATTTCTTTGTGGTTATATTCATTTGTTTGATTTTGATGTTGAACCTTTGGAAATCTAAACCTCTTTGACTTTCAAGAACCCTAATGGCTCAACGTTAACAACGCGCCGCACCATTTGTGTTTACTCCGCAACTTGAACTCGATCTGAAACGTGGCGTTTATCGCCATAACAGCCATAGAAAGAAATGGACAAGAATCATCGCTGACGAGGATTTCCGATTTCCACCGGATACCAGAACAAAGGTGCTACGGGTAATGATTTTTTATCGCCATAACTTTATTTCTTTTATTAGAGTTTAATTTTTGCTTTTACTGAGATCAGTTTTGTCACTGTTTTGTGTTTTTATTTTCCATTTTGATATGTATAGCAAAAATGGCGTCGGATGCGCAAGGATGATCCAAAACTCTCCATTCTTTTGAGTGGACCATCTCGCTTGGCGGATCAACTGCTAGGCTTGGGAGGCACTCCCGGCGGCTCTCGAAGGTGTTTCTCTTGTTGCTCCCGACGGCGTTCCTCTTGCGGCTCTCGAAGGTGTTTCTCTTGTGGCTCCCGACGGCTTTGCTCTTGCTGCTCCTGTCAGTGTTTCTCTTACGGCTCCAGCCGGTGTTACTCCTCCTCCCAACGGCTTTCCTCTTGTGGCTCCCGTCGTTGTTCCTCCTCCTCTCGACGACATTCGTCCTCCTCCTCCCGACGACAGTCCTCTTACGGCTTCCGACGGGGTTCCTCCTCCTCCTACTCCCAATGATCTTCCTCTTGTGGCTTCCGATGATCTTCATCTCAGGTATGTCTATACCTTTTCCATTTTTCTATTTCAGAGCTGTGAATTTCTTTGTGGTTATATTCATTTGTTTGATTTTGATGTTGAACCTATGGAAAATTAAACCTCTTTGACTTTCAAGAACCCTAATGGCTCAACGTTAACAACGCGCCGCACCATTTGTGTTTACTCCGCAATTTGAACTCGATCTGAAACGTGGCGTTTATCGCCATAACAGCCATAGCAAGAAATGGACAAGAATCATCGCTGACGAGGATTTCCGATTTCCACCGGATACCAAAACAGAGGTGCTACGGGTAATGATTTTTTATCGCCATAACTTTATTTCTTTTATTAGAGTTTAATTTTTGCTTTTACTGAGATCAGTTTTGTCACTGTTTTGTGTTTTTATTTTCCATTTTGATATGTATAGCAAAAATGGCGTCGGATGCGCAAGGATGATCCAAAACTCTCCATTCTTTTGAGTGGACCATCTCGCTTGGCGGATGAAATGCTAGGGTTGGGAGGCACTCCCGGCGGCTCTCGAAGGTGTTTCTCTTGTGGCTCCCGACGGCGTTCCTCTTGCGGCTCTCGAAGGTGTTTCTCTTGTGGCTCCCGACGGCTTTCCTCTTGCTGCTCCTGTCAGTGTTTCTCTTGCGGCTCCAGACGGTGTTACTCCTCCTCCCAACGGCTTTCCTCTTGTGGCTCCCGTCGTGTTCCTCCTCCTCCCGACGACATTCGCCTCCTCCTCCCGACGACAGTCCTCTTACGGCTTCCGACGGGGTTCCTCCTCCTCCTCCTCCCAATGATCTTCCTCTTGTGGCTTCCGATGATCTTCATCTCAGGTATGTCTATACCTTTTCCATTTTGCTATTTCAGTGCTGTGAATTTCTTTGTGGTTATATTCATTTGTTTGATTTTGATGTTGAACCTATGGAAATCTAAACCTCTTTGACTTTCAAGAACCCTAATGGCTCAACGTTAACAACGCGCCGCACCATTTGTGTTTACTCCGCAACTTGAACTCGATCTGAAACGTGGCGTTTATCGCCATAACAGCCATAGCAAGAAATGGACAAGAATCATCGCTGACGAGGATTTCCGATTTCCACCGGATACCAAAACAGAGGTGCTACGGGTAATGATTTTTTATCGCCATAACTTTATTTCTTTTATTAGAGTTTAATTTTTGCTTTTACTGAGATCAGTTTTGTCACTGTTTTGTGTTTTTATTTTCCATTTTGATATGTATAGCAAAAATGGCGTCGGATGCGCAAGGATGATCCAAAACTCTCCATTCTTTTGAGTGGACCATCTCGCTTGGCGGATCAAATGCTAGGGTTGGGAGGCACTCCCGGCGGCTCTCGAAGGTGTTTCTCTTGTTGCTCCCGACGGCGTTCCTCTTGCGGCTCTCGAAGGTGTTTCTCTTGTGGCTCCCGACGGCGTTTGCTCTTGCTGCTCCTGTCAGTGTTTCTCTTGCGGCTCCAGACGGTGTTACTCCTCCTCCCAACGGCTTTCCTCTTGTGGCTCCCGTCGGTGTTCCTCCTCCTCCCGACGACATTCGTCCTCCTCCTCCCGACGACAGTCCTCTTACGGCTTCCGACGGGGTTCCTCCTCCTCCTCCTCCCAATGATCTTCCTCTTGTGGCTTCCGATGATCTTCATCTCAGGTATGTCTATACCTTTTCCATTTTGCTATTTCAGAGCTGTGAATTTCTTTGTGGTTATATTCATTTGTTTGATTTTGATGTTGAACCTATGGAAATCTAAACCTCTTTGACTTTCAAGAACCCTAATGGCTCAACGTTAACAACGCGCCGCACCATTTGTGTTTACTCCGCAACTTGAACTCGATCTGAAACGTGGCGTTTATCGCCATAACAGCCATAGCAAGAAATGGACAAGAATCATCGCTGACGAGGATTTCCGATTTCCACCGGATACCAAAACAGAGGTGCTACGGGTAATGATTTTTTATCGCCATAACTTTATTTCTTTTATTAGAGTTTAATTTTTGCTTTTACTGAGATCAGTTTTGTCACTGTTTTGTGTTTTTATTTTCCATTTTGATATGTATAGCAAAAATGGCGTCGGATGCGCAAGGATGATCCAAAACTCTCCATTCTTTTGAGTGGACCATCTCGCTTGGCGGATGAAATGCTAGGGTTGGGAGGCACTCCCGGTGGTGTTCCTCTTGCAGCCCTCGAAGGTGTTTCTCTTGTGGCTCCCGACGGCGTTCCTCTTGCTGCTCTCGAAGGTGTTACTCTTGTGGCTCCCGACGGAGTTCCTCTTGCTGCTCCTGTCAGTGTTTCTATTGCGGCTCCCGACGGTGTTACTCCTCCTCCCAACGGCTTACCTCTTGTGGCTCCCGTCCGTGTTCCTCCTCCTCCCGACGACATTCGCCTCCTCCTCCCGAAGACAGTCCTCTTACGGCTTCCGACGGGGTTCCTCCTCCTCCTCCTCTCCCAATGATCTTCCTCTTGTGGCTTCCGATGATCTTAATCTCAGGTATGTCTATACCTTTTCCATTTTGCTATTTCAGTGTTGTGAATTTCTTTGTGGTTATATTCATTTGTTTGATTTTGATGTTGAACCTTTGGAAATCTAAACCTCTTTGACTTTCAAGAACCCTAATGGCTCAACGTTAACAACGCGCCGCACCATTTGTGTTTACTCCGCAACTTGAACTCGATCTGAAACGTGGCGTTTATCGCCATAACAGCCATAGAAAGAAATGGACAAGAATCATCGCTGACGAGGATTTCCGATTTCCACCGGATACCAAAACAGAGGTGCTACGGGTAATGATTTTTTATCGCCATAACTTTATTTCTTTTATTAGAGTTTAATTTTTGCTTTTACTGAGATCAGTTTTGTCACTGTTTTGTGTTTTTATTTTCCATTTTGATATGTATAGCAAAAATGGCGTCGGATGCGCAAGGATGATCCAAAACTCTCCATTCTTTTGAGTGGACCATCTCGCTTGGCGGATCAAATGCTAGGGTTGGGAGGCACTCCCGGCGGCTCTCGAAGGTGTTTCTCTTGTTGCTCCCGACGGCGTTCCTCTTGCGGCTCTCGAAGGTGTTTCTCTTGTGGCTCCCGACGGCGTTGCTCTTGCTGCTCCTGTCAGTGTTTCTCTTGCGGCTCCAGACGGTGTTACTCCTCCTCCCAACGGCTTTCCTCTTGTGGCTCCCGTCGTTGTTCCTCCTCCTCCCGACGACATTCGTCCTCCTCCTCCCGACGACAGTCCTCTTACGGCTTCCGACGGGGTTCCTCCTCCTCCTCCTCCCAATGATCTTCCTCTTGTGGCTTCCGATGATCTTCATCTCAGGTATGTCTATACCTTTTCCATTTTGCTATTTCAGAGCTGTGAATTTCTTTGTGGTTATATTCATTTGTTTGATTTTGATGTTGAACCTATGGAAATCTAAACCTCTTTGACTTTCAAGAACCCTAATGGCTCAACGTTAACAACGCGCCGCACCATTTGTGTTTACTCCGCAACTTGAACTCGATCTGAAACGTGGCGTTTATCGCCATAACAGCCATAGCAAGAAATGGACAAGAATCATCGCTGACGAGGATTTCCGATTTCCACCGGATACCAAAACAGAGGTGCTACGGGTAATGATTTTTTATCGCCATAACTTTATTTCTTTTATTAGAGTTTAATTTTTGCTTTTACTGAGATCAGTTTTGTCACTGTTTTGTGTTTTTATTTTCCATTTTGATATGTATAGCAAAAATGGCGTCGGATGCGCAAGGATGATCCAAAACTCTCCATTCTTTTGAGTGGACCATCTCGCTTGGCGGATGAAATGCTAGGGTTGGGAGGCACTCCCGGTGGTGTTCCTCTTGCAGCCCTCGAAGGTGTTTCTCTTGTGGCTCCCGACGGCGTTCCTCTTGCTGCTCTCGAAGGTGTTACTCTTGTGGCTCCCGACGGAGTTCCTCTTGCTGCTCCTGTCAGTGTTTCTATTGCGGCTCCCGACGGTGTTACTCCTCCTCCCAACGGCTTACCTCTTGTGGCTCCCGTCCGTGTTCCTCCTCCTCCCGACGACATTCGCCTCCTCCTCCCGAAGACAGTCCTCTTACGGCTTCCGACGGGGTTCCTCCTCCTCCTCCTCCCAATGATCTTCCTCTTGTGGCTTCCGATGATCTTCATCTCAGGTATGTCTATACCTTTTCCATTTTGCTATTTCAGTGTTGTGAATTTCTTTGTGGTTATATTCATTTGTTTGATTTTGATGTTGAACCTTTGGAAATCTAAACCTCTTTGACTTTCAAGAACCCTAATGGCTCAACGTTAACAACGCGCCGCACCATTTGTGTTTACTCCGCAACTTGAACTCGATCTGAAACGTGGCGTTTATCGCCATAACAGCCATAGAAAGAAATGGACAAGAATCATCGCTGACGAGGATTTCCGATTTCCACCGGATACCAAAACAGAGGTGCTACGGGTAATGATTTTTTATCGCCATAACTTTATTTCTTTTATTAGAGTTTAATTTTTGCTTTTACTGAGATCAGTTTTGTCACTGTTTTGTGTTTTTATTTTCCATTTTGATATGTATAGCAAAAATGGCGTCGGATGCGCAAGGATGATCCAAAACTCTCCATTCTTTTGAGTGGACCATCTCGCTTGGCGGATCAAATGCTAGGGTTGGGAGGCACTCCCGGCGGCTCTCGAAGGTGTTTCTCTTGTTGCTCCCGACGGCGTTCCTCTTGCGGCTCTCGAAGGTGTTTCTCTTGTGGCTCCCGACGGCGTTCTTCTTGCTGCTCCTGTCAGTGTTTCTCTTGCGGCTCCAGACGGTGTTACTCCTCCTCCCAACGGCTTTCCTCTTGTGGCTCCCGTCGGTGTTCCTCCTCCTCCCGACGACATTCGTTCTCCTCCTCCCGACGACAGTCCTCTTACGGCTCCCGACGGGGTTCCTCCTCCTCCTCCTCCCAATGATCTTCCTCTTGTGGCTTCCGATGATCTTCATCTCAGGTATGTCTATACCTTTTCCATTTTGCTATTTCAGAGCTGTGAATTTCTTTGTGGTTATATTCATTTGTTTGATTTTGATGTTGAACCTATGGAAATCTAAACCTCTTTGACTTTCAAGAACCCTAATGGCTCAACGTTAACAACGCGCCGCACCATTTGTGTTTACTCCGCAACTTGAACTCGATCTGAAACGTGGCGTTTATCGCCATAACAGCCATAGCAAGAAATGGACAAGAATCATCGCTGACGAGGATTTCCGATTTCCACCGGATACCAAAACAGAGGTGCTACGGGTAATGATTTTTATCGCCATCACTTTATTTCTTTTATTAGAGTTTAATTTTTGCTTTTACTGAGATCAGTTTTGTCACTGTTTTGTGTTTTTATTTTCCATTTTGATATGTATAGCAAAAATGGCGTCGGATGCGCAAGGATGATCCAAAACTCTCCATTCTTTTGAGTGGACCATCTCGCTTGGCGGATGAAATGCTAGGGTTGGGAGGCACTCCCGGTGGTGTTCCTCTTGCAGCCCTCGAAGGTGTTTCTCTTGTGGCTCCCGACGGCGTTCCTCTTGCTGCTCTCGAAGGTGTTACTCTTGTGGCTCCCGACGGAGTTCCTCTTGCTGCTCCTGTCAGTGTTTCTATTGCGGCTCCCGACGGCGTTACTCCTCCTCCCAACGGCTTACCTCTTGTGGCTCCCGTCCGTGTTCCTCCTCCTCCCGACGACATTCGCCTCCTCCTCCCGAAGACAGTCCTCTTACGGCTTCCGACGGGGTTCCTCCTCCTCCTCCTCCTCCCAATGATCTTCCTCTTGTGGCTTCCGATGATCTTCATCTCAGGTATGTCTATACCTTTTCCATTTTGCTATTTCAGTGTTGTGAATTTCTTTGTGGTTATATTCATTTGTTTGATTTTGATGTTGAACCTTTGGAAATCTAAACCTCTTTGACTTTCAAGAACCCTAATGGCTCAACGTTAACAACGCGCCGCACCATTTTGTTTACTCCGCAACTTGAACTCGATCTGAAACGTGGCGTTTATCGCCATAACAGCCATAGAAAGAAATGGACAAGAATCATCGCTGACGAGGATTTCCGATTTCCACCGGATACCAAAACAGAGGTGCTACGGGTAATGATTTTTTATCGCCATAACTTTATTTCTTTTATTAGAGTTTAATTTTTGCTTTTACTGAGATCAGTTTTGTCACTGTTTTGTGTTTTTATTTTCCATTTTGATATGTATAGCAAAAATGGCGTCGGATGCGCAAGGATGATCCAAAACTCTCCATTCTTTTGAGTGGACCATCTCGCTTGGCGGATGAAATGCTAGGGTTGGGAGGCACTCCCGGTGGTGTTCCTCTTGCAGCCCTCGAAGGTGTTTCTCTTGTGGCTCCCGACGGCGTTCCTCTTGCTGCTCTCGAAGGTGTTTCTCTTGTGGCTCCCGACGGAGTTCCTCTTGCTGCTCCTGTCAGTGTTTCTATTGCGGCTCCCGACGGCGTTACTCCTCCTCCCAACGGCTTACCTCTTGTGGCTCCCGTCCGTGTTCCTCCTCCTCCCGACGACATTCGCCTCCTCCTCCCGAAGACAGTCCTCTTACGGCTTCCGACGGGGTTCCTCCTCCTCCTCCTCCTCCCAATGATCTTCCTCTTGTGGCTTCCGATGATCTTCATCTCAGGTATGTCTATACCTTTTCCATTTTGCTATTTCAGTGTTGTGAATTTCTTTGTGGTTATATTCATTTGTTTGATTTTGATGTTGAACCTTTGGAAATCTAAACCTCTTTGACTTTCAAGAACCCTAATGGCTCAACGTTAACAACGCGCCGCACCATTTGTGTTTACTCCGCAACTTGAACTCGATCTGAAACGTGGCGTTTATCGCCATAACAGACATAGAAAGAAATGGACAAGAATCATCGCTGACGAGGATTTCCGATTTCCACCGGATACCAAAACAGAGGTGCTACGGGTAATGATTTTTTATCGCCATAACTTTATTTCTTTTATTAGAGTTTAATTTTTGCTTTTACTGAGATCAGTTTTGTCACTGTTTTGTGTTTTTATTTTCCATTTTGATATGTATAGCAAAAATGGCGTCGGATGCGCAAGGATGATCCAAAACTCTCCATTCTTTTGAGTGGACCATCTCGCTTGGCGGATCAAATGCTAGGGTTGGGAGGCACTCCCGGCGGCTCTCGAAGGTGTTTCTCTTGTGGCTCCCGACGATGTTCCTCTTGCGGCTCTCGAAGGTGTTTCTCTTGTGGCTCCCGACGGCGTTCTTCTTGCTGCTCCTGTCAGTGTTTCTCTTGCGGCTCCAGACGGTGTTACTCCTCCTCCCAACGGCTTTCCTCTTGTGGCTCCCGTCGGTGTTCCTCCTCCTCCCGACGACATTCGTTCTCCTCCTCCCGACGACAGTCCTCTTACGGCTCCCGACGGGGTTCCTCCTCCTCCTCCTCCCAATGATCTTCCTCTTGTGGCTTCCGATGATCTTCATCTCAGGTATGTCTATACCTTTTCCATTTTGCTATTTCAGAGCTGTGAATTTCTTTGTGGTTATATTCATTTGTTTGATTTTGATGTTGAACCTATGGAAATCTAAACCTCTTTGACTTTCAAGAACCCTAATGGCTCAACGTTAACAACGCGCCGCACCATTTGTGTTTACTCCGCAACTTGAACTCGATCTGAAACGTGGCGTTTATCGCCATAACAGCCATAGCAAGAAATGGACAAGAATCATCGCTGACGAGGATTTCCGATTTCCACCGGATACCAAAACAGAGGTGCTACGGGTAATGATTTTTTATCGCCATAACTTTATTTCTTTTATTAGAGTTTAATTTTTGCTTTTACTGAGATCAGTTTTGTCACTGTTTTGTGTTTTTATTTTCCATTTTGATATGTATAGCAAAAATGGCGTCGGATGCGCAAGGATGATCCAAAACTCTCCATTCTTTTGAGTGGACCATCTCGCTTGGCGGATGAAATGCTAGGGTTGGGAGGTACTCCCGGTGGTGTTCCTCTTGCAGCCCTCGAAGGTGTTTCTCTTGTGGCTCCCGACGGCGTTCCTCTTGCTGCTCTCGAAGGTGTTTCTCTTGTGGCTCCCGACGGAGTTCCTCTTGCTGGCTTTCCTCTTGTGGCTCCCGTCGGTGTTCCTCCTCCTCCCGACGACATTCGCCTCCTCCTCCCGACGACAGTCCTCTTACGGCTTCCGACGGGGTTCCTCCTCCTCCTCCTCCCAATGATCTTCCTCTTGTGGCTTCCGATGATCTTCATCTCAGGTATGTCTATACCTTTTCCATTTTGCTATTTCAGTGCTGTGAATTTCTTTGTGGTTATATTCATTTGTTTGATTTTGATGTTGAACCTATGGAAATCTAAACCTCTTTGACTTTCAAGAACCCTAATGGCTCAACGTCAACAACGCGCCGCACCATTTGTGTTTACTCCGCAACTCGAACTCGATCTGAAACGTGGCGTTTATCGCCATAACAGCCATAGCAAGAAATGGACAAGAATCATCGCTGACGAGGATTTCCGATTTCCACCGGATACCAAAACAGAGGTGCTACGGGTAATGATTTTTTATCGCCATAACTTTATTTCTTTTATTAGAGTTTAATTTTTGCTTTTACTGAGATCAGTTTTGTCACTGTTTTGTGTTTTTATTTTCCATTTTGATATGTATAGCAAAAATGGCGTCGGATGCGCAAGGATGATCCAAAACTCTCCATTCTTTTGAGTGGACCATCTCGCTTGGCGGATGAAATGCTAGGGTTGGGAGGCACTCCCGGTGGTGTTCCTCTTGCAGCCCTCGAAGGTGTTTCTCTTGTGGCTCCCGACGGCGTTCCTCTTGCTGCTCTCGAAGGTGTTTCTCTTGTGGCTCCCGACGGCGTTCCTCTTGCTGCTCCTGTCAGTGTTTCTCTTGCGGCTCCCGACGGCGTTACTCCTCCTCCCAACGGCTTTCCTCTTGTGGCTCCCGTCGTGTTCCTCCTCCTCCCGACGACATTCGTCCTCCTCCTCCCGACGACAGTCCTCTTACGGCTCCGACGGGGTTCCTCCTCCTCCTCCTCCCAATGATCTTCCTCTTGTGGCTTCCGATGATCTTCATCTCAGGTATGTCTATACCTTTTCCATTTTGCTATTTCAGTGCTGTGAATTTCTTTGTGGTTATATTCATTTGTTTGATTTTGATGTTGAACCTATGGAAATCTAAACCTCTTTGACTTTCAAGAACCCTAATGGCTCAACGTCAACAACGCGCCGCACCATTTGTGTTTACTCCGCAACTCGAACTCGATCTGAAACGTGGCGTTTATCGCCATAACAGCCATAGCAAGAAATGGACAAGAATCATCGCTGACGAGGATTTCCGATTTCCACCGGATACCAAAACAGAGGTGCTACGGGTAATGATTTTTTATCGCCATAACTTTATTTCTTTTATTAGAGTTTAATTTTTGCTTTTATTGAGATCAGTTTTGTCACTGTTTTGTGTTTTTATTTTCCATTTTGATATGTATAGCAAAAATGGCGTCGGATGCGCAAGGATGATCCAAAACTCTCCATTCTTTTGAGTGGACCATCTCGCTTGGCGGATGAAATGCTAGGGTTGGGAGGCACTCCCGGTGGTGTTCCTCTTGCAGCCCTCGAAGGTGTTTCTCTTGTTGCTCCCGACGGCGTTCCTCTTGCTGCTCTCGAAGGTGTTTCTCTTGTGGCTCCCGACGGCGTTCCTCTTGCTGCTCCTGTCAGTGTTTCTCTTGCGGCTCCGACGACGTTACTCCTCCTCCCAACGGCTTTCCTCTTGTGGCTCCCGTCGGTGTTCCTCCTCCTCCCGACGACATTCGTCCTCCTCCTCCCGACGACAGTCCTCTTACGGCTCCCGACGGGGTTCCTCCTCCTCCTCCTCCCAATGATCTTCCTCTTGTGGCTTCCGATGATCTTCATCTCAGGTATGTCTATACCTTTTCCATTTTGCTATTTCAGTGCTGTGAATTTCTTTGTGGTTATATTCATTTGTTTGATTTTGATGTTGAACCTATGGAAATCTAAACCTCTTTGACTTTCAAGAACCCTAATGGCTCAACGTCAACAATGCGCCGCACCATTTGTGTTTACTCCGCAACTCGAACTCGATCTGAAACGTGGCGTTTATCGCCATAACAGCCATAGCAAGAAATGGACAAGAATCATCGCTGACGAGGATTTCCGATTTCCACCGGATACCAAAACAGAGGTGCTACGGGTAATGATTTTTTATCGCCATAACTTTATTTCTTTTATTAGAGTTTAATTTTTGCTTTTACTGAGATCAGTTTTGTCACTGTTTTGTGTTTTTATTTTCCATTTTGATATGTATAGCAAAAATGGCGTCGGATGCGCAAGGATGATCCAAAACTCTCCATTCTTTTGAGTGGACCATCTCGCTTGGCTGATGAAATGCTAGGGTTGGGAGGCACTCCGGTGGTGTTCCTCTTGCAGCCCTCGAAGGTGTTTCTCTTGTTGCTCCCGACGGCGTTCCTCTTGCTGCTCTTGAAGGTGTTTCTCTTGTGGCTCCCGACGGCGTTCCTCTTGCTGCTCCTGTCAGTGTTTCTCTTGCAGCTCCGGACGACGTTACTCCTCCTCCCAACAGCTTTCCTCTTGTGGCTCCCGTCGGTGTTCCTCCTCCTCCCGACGACATTCGTCCTCCTCCTCCCGACGACAGTCCTCTTACGGCTCCCGACGGGGTTCCTCCTCCTCCTCCTCCCAATGATCTTCCTCTTGTGGCTTCCGATGATCTTCATCTCAGGTATGTCTATACCTTTTCCATTTTGCTATTTCAGTGCTGTGAATTTCTTTGTGGTTATATTCATTTGTTTGATTTTGATGTTGAACCTATGGAAATCTAAACCTCTTTGACTTTCAAGAACCCTAATGGCTCAACGTCAACAACGCGCCGCACCATTTGTGTTTACTCCGCAACTCGAACTCGATCTGAAACGTGGCGTTTATCGCCATAACAGCCATAGCAAGAAATGGACAAGAATCATCGCTGACGAGGATTTCCGATTTCCACCGGATACCAAAACAGAGGTGCTACGGGTAATGATTTTTTATCGCCATAACTTTATTTCTTTTATTAGAGTTTAATTTTTGCTTTTACTGAGATCAGTTTTGTCACTGTTTTGTGTTTTTATTTTCCATTTTGATATGTATAGCAAAAATGGCGTCGGATGCGCAAGGATGATCCAAAACTCTCCATTCTTTTGAGTGGACCATCTCGCTTGGCTGATGAAATGCTAGGGTTGGGAGGCACTCCCGGTGGTGTTCCTCTTGCAGCCCTCGAAGGTGTTTCTCTTGTGGCTCCCGACGGCGTTCCTCTTGCTGCTCTCGAAGGTGTTTCTCTTGTGGCTCCCGACGGCGTTCCTCTTGCTGCTCCTGTCAGTGTTTCTCTTGCAGCTCCGGACGACGTTACTCCTCCTCCCAACAGCTTTCCTCTTGTGGCTCCCGTCGGTGTTCCTCCTCCTCCCGACGACATTCGTTCTCCCCCTCCCGACGACAGTCCTCTTACGGCTCCCGACGGGGTTCCTCCTCTTCCTCCTCCCAATGATCTTCCTCTTGTGGCTTCCGATGATCTTCATCTCAGGTATGTCTATACCTTTTCCATTTTGCTATTTCAGAGCTGTGAATTTCTTTGTGGTTATATTCATTTGTTTGATTTTGATGTTGAACCTATGGAAATCTAAACCTCTTTGACTTTCAAGAACCCTAATGGCTCAACGTCAACAATGCGCCGCACCATTTGTGTTTACTCCGCAACTCGAACAGGATCTGAAACGTGGCGTTTATCGCCATAACAGCCATAGCAAGAAATGGACAAGAATCATCGCTGACGAGGATTTCCGATTTCCACCGGATACCAAAACAGAGGTGCTACGGGTATGATTTTTTATCGCCATAACTTTATTTCTTTTATTAGAGTTTAATTTTTGCTTTTACTGAGATCAGTTTTGTCACTGTTTTGTGTTTTTATTTTCCATTTTGATATGTATAGCAAAAATGGCGTCGGATGCGCAAGGATGATCCAAACTCTCCATTCTTTTGAGTGGACCATCTCGCTTGGCTGATGAAATGCTAGGGTTGGGAGGCACTCCCGGTGGTGTTCCTCTTGCAGCCCTCGAAGGTGTTTCTCTTGTGGCTCCCGACGGCGTTCCTCTTGCTGCTCTTGAAGGTGTTTCTCTTGTGGCTCCCGACGGCGTTCCTCTTGCTGCTCCTGTCAGTGTTTCTCTTGCAGCTCCAGACGACGTTACTCCTCCTCCCAACGGCTTTCCTCTTGTGGCTACCGTCGGTGTTCCTCCTCCTCCCGACGACAGTCGTCCTCCTCTTCCGACGGACAGTCCTCTTACGGCTCCCGACGGGGTTCCTCCTCCTCCTCCTCCCAATGATCTTCCTCTTGTGGCTTCCGATGATCTTCATCTCAGGTATGTCTATACCTTTTCCATTTTGCTATTTCAGTGCTGTGAATTTCTTTGTGGTTATATTCATTTGTTTGATTTTGATGTTGAACCTTTGGAAATCTAAACCTCTTTGACTTTCAAGAACCCTAATGGCTCAACGTCAACAATGCGCCGCACCATTTGTGTTTACTCCGCAACTCGAACTCGATCTGAAACGTGGCGTTTATCGCCATAACAGCCATAGCAAGAAATGGACAAGAATCATCGCTGACGAGGATTTCCGATTTCCACCGGATACCAAAACAGAGGTGCTACGGGTATGATTTTTTATCGCCATAACTTTATTTCTTTTATTAGAGTTTAATTTTTGCTTTTACTGAGATCAGTTTTGTCACTGTTTTGTGTTTTTATTTTCCATTTTGATATGTATAGCAAAAATGGCGTCGGATGCGCAAGGATGATCCAAAACTCTCCATTCTTTTGAGTGGACCATCTCGCTTGGCGGATGAAATGCTAGGGTTGGGAGGCACTCCCGGTGGTGTTCCTCTTGCAGCCCTCGAAGGTGTTTCTCTTGTTGCTCCCGACGGCGTTCCTCTTGCTGCTCTTGAAGGTGTTTCTCTTGTGGCTCCCGACGGCGTTCCTCTTGCTGCTCCTGTCAGTGTTTCTCTTGCAGCTCCGGACGACGTTACTCCTCCTCCCAACGGCTTTCCTCTTGTGGCTCCCGTCGGTGTTCCTCCTCCTCCCGACGACATTCGTCTCCTCCTCCCGACGAAGTCCTCTTACGGCTCCCGACGGGGTTCCTCCTCCTCCTCCTCCCAATGATCTTCCTCTTGTGGCTTCCGATGATCTTCATCTCAGATATGTCTATACCTTTTCCATTTTGCTATTTCAGTGCTATAAATTTCTTTGTGGTTATATTCATTTGTTTGTATTTTATGTTGAACCTATGGAAATCTAAACCTCTTTGACTTTCAAGAACCCTAATGGCTCAACGTCAACAACGCGCCGCACCATTTGTGTTTACTCCGCAACTCGAACTCGATCTGAAACGTGGCGTTTATCGCCCCCCTTTTCCTCTTTGCCTTTCTTCTTTCACCTATAACAGCCATAGCAAGAAATGGACAAGAATCATCGCTGACGAGGATTTCCGATTTCCACCGGATACCAAAACAGAGGTGCTACGGGTAATGATTTTTTATCGCCATAACTTTATTTCTTTTATTAGAGTTTAATTTTTGCTTTTACTGAGATCAGTTTTGTCACTGTTTTGTGTTTTTATTTTCCATTTTGATATGTATAGCAAAAATGGCGTCGGATGCGCAAGGATGATCCAAAACTCTCCATTCTTTTGAGTGGACCATCTCGCTTGGCGGATGAAATGCTAGGGTTGGGAGGCACTCCCGGTGGTGTTCCTCTTGCAGCCCTCGAAGGTGTTTCTTTTTGGCTCCCGACGGCGTTCCTCTTGCTGCTCTCGAAGGTGTTTACTCTTGTGGCTCCCGACGGAGTTCCTCTTGCTGGGCTTACCTCTTGTGGCTCCCGTCGGTGTTCCTCCTCCCCCGACGACATTCGCCTCCTCCTCCCGACGACAGTCCTCTTACGGCTTCCGACGGGGTTCCTCCTCCTCCTCCTCCCAATGATCTTCCTCTTGTGGCTTCCGATGATCTTCATCTCAGGTATGTCTATACCTTTTCCATTTTGCTATTTCAGTGTTGTGAATTTCTTTGTGGTTATATTCATTTGTTTGATTTTGATGTTGAACCTTTGGAATCTAAACCTCTTTGACTTTCAAGAACCCTAATGGCTCAACGTTAACACGCGCCGCACCATTTGTGTTTACTCCGCACTTGAACTCGATCTGAAACGTGGCGTTTATCGCCATAACAGACATAGAAAGAATGGACAAGAATCATCGCTGACGAGGATTCCGATTTCCACCGGATACCAAAACAGAGGTGCTACGGGTAATGATTTTTTATCGCCATAACTTATTTCTTTTATTAGAGTTTAATTTTTGCTTTTACTGAGATCAGTTTTGTCACTGTTTTGGTTTTTATTTTCCATTTTGATATGTATAGCAAAAATGGCGTCGGATGCGCAAGGATGATCCAAAACTCTCCATTCTTTTGAGTGGACCATCTCGCTTGGCGGATGAAATGCTAGGGTTGGGAGGCACTCCCGGCGGTGTTTCCTCTTGCGACCCGAAGGTGTTACTCTTGTGGCTCCTGACAGTGTGTCCCTCTTGCTTCTCTCGAAGGTGTTTCTCTGTGCGGCCCACACGTTCCTCTTGCGCTCTCGAAGGGTTCGTCTCTGTGGCTCGCGGGTTCCCTCTTGCTGTCTCGAAGGTGACTCTGGGCTCCGACGGCGTTCTTCTTGCTGCACTCGAAGGTGTTACTCTTGTGGTCCTGCCGCGACGGAGTTCCTTTTGCTGGCTCCTGTCAGTGTTCCCCCCCTCTTGCGGCTCCGACGACGTTACTCCTCCTCCCAACGGCTTTCCTCTTGTGGCTCCCGTCGGTGTTCCTCCTCCTCCCGACGACATTCGTCCTCCTCTTCCCGACGGAAGTCCTCTTACGGCTCCCGACGGGGTTCCTCCTCCTCCTCCTCCCAATGATCTTCCTCTTGTGGCTTCCGATGATCTTCATCTCAGGTATGTCTATACCTTTTCCATTTTGCTATTTCAGTGCTGTGAATTTCTTTGTGGTTATATTCATTTGTTTGATTTTGATGTTGAACCTTGGAAATCTAAACCTCTTTGACTTTCAAGAACCCTAATGGCTCAACGTCAACAATGCGCCGCACCATTTGTGTTTTACTCCGCAACTCGAACAGGATCTGAAACGCGGCGTTTATCGCATAACAGCCATAGCAAGAAGGACAAGAATCATCGCTGACGAGGATTTCCGATTTCCACCGAATACCAAAACAGAGGTGCTACGGGTATGATTTTTTATCGCCATAACTTTATTTCTTTTATTAGAGTTTAAATTTTTGCTTTTACTGAGATCAGTTTTGTCACTGTTTTTGTGTTTATTTTCCATTTTGATATGTATAGCAAAAATGGCGTCGGATGCGCAAGGATGATCCAAAACTCTCCATTCTTTTGAGTGGACCATCTCGCTTGGC
>NW_026113304.1:0-30076 GCF_024323335.1 Lathyrus oleraceus | reverse complement strand
ACAATTCAAATATCAATACATTACAACTTAAGTAAATAAAATTAATCATAAAAAAAAAGCATATCTCTTATTTTAGTGTTTAAAACATTTGGAGTGTTTTAACCCATACTATAATGTTAAAACCAAACTTAGCTCTTTACCCATGTATCCGTCTAATAGGTTTAATGTTTCTTATAAAAGTAGTTCTACGTCATTTTCACATTTTGTTTTATTTTCATAACTTTAACCCATCTTTGTCTATATAAACTGTCATTTTCTTTATTTCTTTTTTTCATGTTCAATTTTCTAAAACAACATATTATGATATCAATACATTATATTTTATAATTTTAGATTTTAAAAGTTTAAATATTCTCTCATTTTAGTGTTTAAAACATATATCTTATATTAAAAATTGTATAAAATAAGTCATTCACTCTACCAATGGTGATTTGGTGTAATTAACCTAGCCACCTTGAGAAGGCTATTATGTTAAACAAATACATTAAATAGCTAATTAATATGTATATGTATATGTCATTTTAATTTAAAGAGATGCATTTGGAGTGTTTCAACCCATCTTGTAATATTCAAAGCAAACTTACTCTCTACCCATGTATCCATCTAATAGGTTTCACGTTTCTAATGAAAGTAGTTCTACGTCATTTTCACATTTTATTTTGTTTTCATAACTTTAACCCATCTTTGTCTATATAAACTGTCATTTTCTTCATTTCATTTTTTCATATTCATTTTTTAAAACAACATATTATGATATCAATACATTATATTTTATAATTTTAGATTTAAAAAGTTTAAATATCCTCTCATTTTAGTGTTTAAAACATATATCTTATATTAAAAATGGTATAAAATAAGTCATTGACTCTACCAATGGTGATTTGGTGTAGTTAACCTAGCCACCTTGAGAAGGCTATTATGTTAAACAAATACATTAAGTAGCTAATTAATATGTATATGTATATGTCATTTTAATTTAAAGAGATGCATTTGGAGTGTTTCAACCCATCCTGTAATATTCAAAGCAAACTTACCTCTCTACCCATTTATCCATCTAATAGGTTTCACGTTTCTAATGAAAGTAGTTCTACGTCATTTTCACATTTTATTTTGTTTTCATAACTTTATCCCATCTTTGTCTATATAAACTGTCATTTTCTTCATTTCATTTTTTCATATTCATTTTTTAATACAACATATTATGATATCAATACATTATATTTTATAATTTTAGATTTAAACAATTCAAATATCAATACATTACAACTTAAGTAAATAAAATTAATCATAAAAAAAAAGCATATCTCTTATTTTAGTGTTTAAAACATTTGGAGTGTTTTAACCCATACTATAATGTTAAAACCAAACTTAGCTCTTTACCCATGTATCCGTCTAATAGGTTTAATGTTTCTTATAAAAGTAGTTCTACGTCATTTTCACATTTTGTTTTATTTTCATAACTTTAACCCATCTTTGTCTATATAAACTGTCATTTTCTTTATTTCTTTTTTTCATGTTCAATTTTCTAAAACAACATATTATGATATCAATACATTATATTTTATAATTTTAGATTTTAAAAGTTTAAATATTCTCTCATTTTAGTGTTTAAAACATATATCTTATATTAAAAATTGTATAAAATAAGTCATTCACTCTACCAATGGTGATTTGGTGTAATTAACCTAGCCACCTTGAGAAGGCTATTATGTTAAACAAATACATTAAATAGCTAATTAATATGTATATGTATATGTCATTTTAATTTAAAGAGATGCATTTGGAGTGTTTCAACCCATCTTGTAATATTCAAAGCAAACTTACTCTCTACCCATGTATCCATCTAATAGGTTTCACGTTTCTAATGAAAGTAGTTCTACGTCATTTTCACATTTTATTTTGTTTTCATAACTTTATCCCATCTTTGTCTATATAAACTGTCATTTTCTTCATTTCATTTTTTCATATTCATTTTTTTAATACAACATATTATGATATCAATACATTATATTTTATAATTTTAGATTTAAACAATTCAAATATCAATACATTACAACTTAAGTAAATAAAATTAATCATAAAAAAAAAGCATATCTCTTATTTTAGTGTTTAAAACATTTGGAGTGTTTTAACCCATACTATAATGTTAAAACCAAACTTAGCTCTTTACCCATGTATCCGTCTAATAGGTTTAATGTTTCTTATAAAAGTAGTTCTACGTCATTTTCACATTTTGTTTTATTTTCATAACTTTAACCCATCTTTGTCTATATAAACTGTCATTTTCTTCATTTCATTTTTTCATATTCATTTTTTAAAACAACATATTATGATATCAATACATTATATTTTATAATTTTAGATTTAAAAGTTTAAATATCCTCTCATTTTAGTGTTTAAAACATATATCTTATATTAAAAATGGTATAAAATAAGTCATTCACTCTACCAATGGTGATTTGGTGTAATTAACCTAGCCACCTTGAGAAGGCTATTATGTTAAACAAATACATTAAGTAGCTAATTAATATGTATATGTATATGTCATTTTAATTTAAAGAGATGCATTTGGAGTGTTTCAACCCATCCTGTAATATTCAAAGCAAACTTCCTCTCTACCCATTTATCCATCTAATAGGTTTCACGTTTCTAATGAAAGTAGTTCTACGTCATTTTCACATTTTATTTTGTTTTCATAACTTTATCCCATCTTTGTCTATATAAACTGTCATTTTCTTCATTTCATTTTTTCATATTCATTTTTTAATACAACATATTATGATATCAATACATTATATTTTATAATTTTAGATTTAAACAATTCAAATATCAATACATTACAACTTAAGTAAATAAAATTAATCATAAAAAAAAAGCATATCTCTTATTTTAGTGTTTAAAACATTTGGAGTGTTTTAACCCATACTATAATGTTAAAACCAAACTTAGCTCTTTACCCATGTATCCGTCTAATAGGTTTAATGTTTCTTATAAAAGTAGTTCTACGTCATTTTCACATTTTGTTTTATTTTCATAACTTTAACCCATCTTTGTCTATATAAACTGTCATTTTCTTTATTTCTTTTTTTCATGTTCAATTTTCTAAAACAACATATTATGATATCAATACATTATATTTTATAATTTTAGATTTTAAAAGTTTAAATATTCTCTCATTTTAGTGTTTAAAACATATATCTTATATTAAAAATTGTATAAAATAAGTCATTCACTCTACCAATGGTGATTTGGTGTAATTAACCTAGCCACCTTGAGAAGGCTATTATGTTAAACAAATACATTAAATAGCTAATTAATATGTATATGTATATGTCATTTTAATTTAAAGAGATGCATTTGGAGTGTTTCAACCCATCTTGTAATATTCAAAGCAAACTTACTCTCTACCCATGTATCCATCTAATAGGTTTCACGTTTCTAATGAAAGTAGTTCTACGTCATTTTCACATTTTATTTTGTTTTCATAACTTTAACCCATCTTTGTCTATATAAACTGTCATTTTCTTCATTTCATTTTTTCATATTCATTTTTTTAAAACAACATATTATGATATCAATACATTATATTTTATAATTTTAGATTTAAAAAGTTTAAATATCCTCTCATTTTAGTGTTTAAAACATATATCTTATATTAAAAATGGTATAAAATAAGTCATTGACTCTACCAATGGTGATTTGGTGTAGTTAACCTAGCCACCTTGAGAAGGCTATTATGTTAAACAAATACATTAAGTAGCTAATTAATATGTATATGTATATGTCATTTTAATTTAAAGAGATGCATTTGGAGTGTTTCAACCCATCCTGTAATATTCAAAGCAAACTATCCTCTCTACCCATTTATCCATCTAATAGGTTTCACGTTTCTAATGAAAGTAGTTCTACGTCATTTTCACATTTTATTTTGTTTTCATAACTTTATCCCATCTTTGTCTATATAAACTGTCATTTTCTTCATTTCATTTTTTCATATTCATTTTTTAATACAACATATTATGATATCAATACATTATATTTTATAATTTTAGATTTAAACAATTCAAATATCAATACATTACAACTTAAGTAAATAAAATTAATCATAAAAAAAAGCATATCTCTTATTTTAGTGTTTAAAACATTTGGAGTGTTTTAACCCATACTATAATGTTAAAACCAAACTTAGCTCTTTACCCATGTATCCGTCTAATAGGTTTAATGTTTCTTATAAAAGTAGTTCTACGTCATTTTCACATTTTGTTTTATTTTCATAACTTTAACCCATCTTTGTCTATATAAACTGTCATTTTCTTTATTTCTTTTTTTCATGTTCAATTTTCTAAAACAACATATTATGATATCAATACATTATATTTTATAATTTTAGATTTTAAAAGTTTAAATATTCTCTCATTTTAGTGTTTAAAACATATATCTTATATTAAAAATTGTATAAAATAAGTCATTCACTCTACCAATGGTGATTTGGTGTAATTAACCTAGCCACCTTGAGAAGGCTATTATGTTAAACAAATACATTAAATAGCTAATTAATATGTATATGTATATGTCATTTTAATTTAAAGAGATGCATTTGGAGTGTTTCAACCCATCTTGTAATATTCAAAGCAAACTTACTCTCTACCCATGTATCCATCTAATAGGTTTCACGTTTCTAATGAAAGTAGTTCTACGTCATTTTCACATTTTATTTTGTTTTCATAACTTTATCCCATCTTTGTCTATATAAACTGTCATTTTCTTCATTTCATTTTTTCATATTCATTTTTTTAATACAACATATTATGATATCAATACATTATATTTTATAATTTTAGATTTAAACAATTCAAATATCAATACATTACAACTTAAGTAAATAAAATTAATCATAAAAAAAAAGCATATCTCTTATTTTAGTGTTTAAAACATTTGGAGTGTTTTAACCCATACTATAATGTTAAAACCAAACTTAGCTCTTTACCCATGTATCCGTCTAATAGGTTTAATGTTTCTTATAAAAGTAGTTCTACGTCATTTTCACATTTTGTTTTATTTTCATAACTTTAACCCATCTTTGTCTATATAAACTGTCATTTTCTTTATTTCATTTTTTCATGTTCATTTTTTAAAACAACATATTATGATATCAATACATTATATTTTATAATTTTAGATTTAAAAAGTTTAAATATCCTCTCATTTTAGTGTTTAAAACATATATCTTATATTAAAAATGGTATAAAATAAGTCATTCACTCTACCAATGGTGATTTGGTGTAATTAACCTAGCCACCTTGAGAAGGCTATTATGTTAAACAAATACATTAAGTAGCTAATTAATATGTATATGTATATGTCATTTTAATTTAAAGAGATGCATTTGGAGTGTTTCAACCCATCCTGTAATATTCAAAGCAAACTTCCTCTCTACCCATGTATCCATCTAATAGGTTTCACGTTTCTAATGAAAGTAGTTCTACGTCATTTTCACATTTTATTTTGTTTTCATAACTTTATCCCATCTTTGTCTATATAAACTGTCATTTTCTTCATTTCATTTTTTCATATTCATTTTTTAATACAACATATTATGATATCAATACATTATATTTTATAATTTTAGATTTAAACAATTCAAATATCAATACATTACAACTTAAGTAAATAAAATTAATCATAAAAAAAAAGCATATCTCTTATTTTAGTGTTTAAAACATTTGGAGTGTTTTAACCCATACTATAATGTTAAAACCAAACTTAGCTCTTTACCCATGTATCCGTCTAATAGGTTTAATGTTTCTTATAAAAGTAGTTCTACGTCATTTTCACATTTTGTTTTATTTTCATAACTTTAACCCATCTTTGTCTATATAAACTGTCATTTTCTTTATTTCTTTTTTTCATGTTCAATTTTCTAAAACAACATATTATGATATCAATACATTATATTTTATAATTTTAGATTTTAAAAGTTTAAATATTCTCTCATTTTAGTGTTTAAAACATATATCTTATATTAAAAATTGTATAAAATAAGTCATTCACTCTACCAATGGTGATTTGGTGTAATTAACCTAGCCACCTTGAGAAGGCTATTATGTTAAACAAATACATTAAATAGCTAATTAATATGTATATGTATATGTCATTTTAATTTAAAGAGATGCATTTGGAGTGTTTCAACCCATCTTGTAATATTCAAAGCAAACTTACTCTCTACCCATGTATCCATCTAATAGGTTTCACGTTTCTAATGAAAGTAGTTCTACGTCATTTTCACATTTTATTTTGTTTTCATAACTTTACCCATCTTTGTCTATATAAACTGTCATTTTCTTCATTTCATTTTTTCATATTCATTTTTTTAAAACAACATATTATGATATCAATACATTATATTTTATAATTTTAGATTTAAAAAGTTTAAATATCCTCTCATTTTAGTGTTTAAAACATATATCTTATATTAAAAATGGTATAAAATAAGTCATTGACTCTACCAATGGTGATTTGGTGTAGTTAACCTAGCCACCTTGAGAAGGCTATTATGTTAAACAAATACATTAAGTAGCTAATTAATATGTATATGTATATGTCATTTTAATTTAAAGAGATGCATTTGGAGTGTTTCAACCCATCCTGTAATATTCAAAGCAAACTTACCTCTCTACCCATTTATCCATCTAATAGGTTTCACGTTTCTAATGAAAGTAGTTCTACGTCATTTTCACATTTTATTTTGTTTTCATAACTTTATCCCATCTTTGTCTATATAAACTGTCATTTTCTTCATTTCATTTTTTCATATTCATTTTTTAATACAACATATTATGATATCAATACATTATATTTTATAATTTTAGATTTAAACAATTCAAATATCAATACATTACAACTTAAGTAAATAAAATTAATCATAAAAAAAAGCATATCTCTTATTTTAGTGTTTAAAACATTTGGAGTGTTTTAACCCATACTATAATGTTAAAACCAAACTTAGCTCTTTACCCATGTATCCGTCTAATAGGTTTAATGTTTCTTATAAAAGTAGTTCTACGTCATTTTCACATTTTGTTTTATTTTCATAACTTTAACCCATCTTTGTCTATATAAACTGTCATTTTCTTTATTTCTTTTTTTCATGTTCAATTTTCTAAAACAACATATTATGATATCAATACATTATATTTTATAATTTTAGATTTTAAAAGTTTAAATATTCTCTCATTTTAGTGTTTAAAACATATATCTTATATTAAAAATTGTATAAAATAAGTCATTCACTCTACCAATGGTGATTTGGTGTAATTAACCTAGCCACCTTGAGAAGGCTATTATGTTAAACAAATACATTAAATAGCTAATTAATATGTATATGTATATGTCATTTTAATTTAAAGAGATGCATTTGGAGTGTTTCAACCCATCTTGTAATATTCAAAGCAAACTTACTCTCTACCCATGTATCCATCTAATAGGTTTCACGTTTCTAATGAAAGTAGTTCTACGTCATTTTCACATTTTATTTTGTTTTCATAACTTTATCCCATCTTTGTCTATATAAACTGTCATTTTCTTCATTTCATTTTTTCATATTCATTTTTTTAATACAACATATTATGATATCAATACATTATATTTTATAATTTTAGATTTAAACAATTCAAATATCAATACATTACAACTTAAGTAAATAAAATTAATCATAAAAAATAAGCATATCTCTTATTTTAGTGTTTAAAACATTTGGAGTGTTTTAACCCATACTATAATGTTAAAACCAAACTTAGCTCTTTACCCATGTATCCGTCTAATAGGTTTAATGTTTCTTATAAAAGTAGTTCTACGTCATTTTCACATTTTGTTTTATTTTCATAACTTTAACCCATCTTTGTCTATATAAACTGTCATTTTCTTTATTTCTTTTTTCATGTTCAATTTTCTAAAACAACATATTATGATATCAATACATTATATTTTATAATTTTAGATTTTAAAAGTTTAAATATTCTCTCATTTTAGTGTTTAAAACATATATCTTATATTAAAAATTGTATAAAATAAGTCATTCACTCTACCAATGGTGATTTGGTGTAATTAACCTAGCCACCTTGAGAAGGCTATTATGTTAAACAAATACATTAAGTAGCTAATTAATATGTATATGTATATGTCATTTTAATTTAAAGAGATGCATTTGGAGTGTTTCAACCCATCCTGTAATATTCAAAGCAAACTTCCTCTCTACCCATGTATCCATCTAATAGGTTTCACGTTTCTAATGAAAGTAGTTCTACGTCATTTTCACATTTTATTTTGTTTTCATAACTTTATCCCATCTTTGTCTATATAAACTGTCATTTTCTTCATTTCATTTTTTCATATTCATTTTTTAATACAACATATTATGATATCAATACATTATATTTTATAATTTTAGATTTAAACAATTCAAATATCAATACATTACAACTTAAGTAAATAAAATTAATCATAAAAAAAAAGCATATCTCTTATTTTAGTGTTTAAAACATTTGGAGTGTTTTAACCCATACTATAATGTTAAAACCAAACTTAGCTCTTTACCCATGTATCCGTCTAATAGGTTTAATGTTTCTTATAAAAGTAGTTCTACGTCATTTTCACATTTTGTTTTATTTTCATAACTTTAACCCATCTTTGTCTATATAAACTGTCATTTTCTTTATTTCTTTTTTTCATGTTCAATTTTCTAAAACAACATATTATGATATCAATACATTATATTTTATAATTTTAGATTTTAAAAGTTTAAATATTCTCTCATTTTAGTGTTTAAAACATATATCTTATATTAAAAATTGTATAAAATAAGTCATTCACTCTACCAATGGTGATTTGGTGTAATTAACCTAGCCACCTTGAGAAGGCTATTATGTTAAACAAATACATTAAATAGCTAATTAATATGTATATGTATATGTCATTTTAATTTAAAGAGATGCATTTGGAGTGTTTCAACCCATCTTGTAATATTCAAAGCAAACTTACTCTCTACCCATGTATCCATCTAATAGGTTTCACGTTTCTAATGAAAGTAGTTCTACGTCATTTTCACATTTTATTTTGTTTTCATAACTTTATCCCATCTTTGTCTATATAAACTGTCATTTTCTTCATTTCATTTTTTCATATTCATTTTTTTAAAACAACATATTATGATATCAATACATTATATTTTATAATTTTAGATTTAAAAAGTTTAAATATCCTCTCATTTTAGTGTTTAAAACATATATCTTATATTAAAAATGGTATAAAATAAGTCATTGACTCTACCAATGGTGATTTGGTGTAGTTAACCTAGCCACCTTGAGAAGGCTATTATGTTAAACAAATACATTAAGTAGCTAATTAATATGTATATGTATATGTCATTTTAATTTAAAGAGATGCATTTGGAGTGTTTCAACCCATCCTGTAATATTCAAAGCAAACTATCCTCTCTACCCATTTATCCATCTAATAGGTTTCACGTTTCTAATGAAAGTAGTTCTACGTCATTTTCACATTTTATTTTGTTTTCATAACTTTATCCCATCTTTGTCTATATAAACTGTCATTTTCTTCATTTCATTTTTTCATATTCATTTTTTAATACAACATATTATGATATCAATACATTATATTTTATAATTTTAGATTTAAACAATTCAAATATCAATACATTACAACTTAAGTAAATAAAATTAATCATAAAAAAAAGCATATCTCTTATTTTAGTGTTTAAAACATTTGGAGTGTTTTAACCCATACTATAATGTTAAAACCAAACTTAGCTCTTTACCCATGTATCCGTCTAATAGGTTTAATGTTTCTTATAAAAGTAGTTCTACGTCATTTTCACATTTTGTTTTATTTTCATAACTTTAACCCATCTTTGTCTATATAAACTGTCATTTTCTTTATTTCTTTTTTTCATGTTCAATTTTCTAAAACAACATATTATGATATCAATACATTATATTTTATAATTTTAGATTTTAAAAGTTTAAATATTCTCTCATTTTAGTGTTTAAAACATATATCTTATATTAAAAATTGTATAAAATAAGTCATTCACTCTACCAATGGTGATTTGGTGTAATTAACCTAGCCACCTTGAGAAGGCTATTATGTTAAACAAATACATTAAATAGCTAATTAATATGTATATGTATATGTCATTTTAATTTAAAGAGATGCATTTGGAGTGTTTCAACCCATCTTGTAATATTCAAAGCAAACTTACTCTCTACCCATGTATCCATCTAATAGGTTTCACGTTTCTAATGAAAGTAGTTCTACGTCATTTTCACATTTTATTTTGTTTTCATAACTTTATCCCATCTTTGTCTATATAAACTGTCATTTTCTTCATTTCATTTTTTCATATTCATTTTTTTAATACAACATATTATGATATCAATACATTATATTTTATAATTTTAGATTTAAACAATTCAAATATCAATACATTACAACTTAAGTAAATAAAATTAATCATAAAAAATAAGCATATCTCTTATTTTAGTGTTTAAAACATTTGGAGTGTTTTAACCCATACTATAATGTTAAAACCAAACTTAGCTCTTTACCCATGTATCCGTCTAATAGGTTTAATGTTTCTTATAAAAGTAGTTCTACGTCATTTTCACATTTTGTTTTGTTTTCATAACTTTAACCCATCTTTGTCTATATAAACTGTCATTTTCTTTATTTCATTTTTTCATATTCATTTTTTAAAACAACATATTATGATATCAATACATTATATTTTATAATTTTAGATTTAAAAAGTTTAAATATCCTCTCATTTTAGTGTTTAAAACATATATCTTATATTAAAAATGGTATAAAATAAGTCATTCACTCTACCAATGGTGATTTGGTGTAATTAACCTAGCCACCTTGAGAAGGCTATTATGTTAAACAAATACATTAAGTAGCTAATTAATATGTATATGTATATGTCATTTTAATTTAAAGAGATGCATTTGGAGTGTTTCAACCCATCCTGTAATATTCAAAGCAAACTTACTCTCTACCCATGTATCCATCTAATAGGTTTCACGTTTCTAATGAAAGTAGTTCTACGTCATTTTCATAACTTTATCCCATCTTTGTCTATATAAACTGTCATTTTCTTCATTTCATTTTTTCATATTCATTTTTTTAATACAACATATTATGATATCAATACATTATATTTTATAATTTTAGATTTAAACAATTCAAATATCAATACATTACAACTTAAGTAAATAAAATTAATCATAAAAAATAAGCATATCTCTTATTTTAGTGTTTAAAACATTTGGAGTGTTTTAACCCATACTATAATGTTAAAACCAAACTTAGCTCTTTACCCATGTATCCGTCTAATAGGTTTAATGTTTCTTATAAAAGTAGTTCTACGTCATTTTCACATTTTGTTTTATTTTCATAACTTTAACCCATCTTTGTCTATATAAACTGTCATTTTCTTTATTTCTTTTTTTCATGTTCAATTTTCTAAAACAACATATTATGATATCAATACATTATATTTTATAATTTTAGATTTAAAAGTTTAAATATCCTCTCATTTTAGTGTTTAAAACATATATCTTATATTAAAAATGGTATAAAATAAGTCATTCACTCTACCAATGGTGATTTGGTGTAATTAACCTAGCCACCTTGAGAAGGCTATTATGTTAAACAAATACATTAAGTAGCTAATTAATATGTATATGTATATGTCATTTTAATTTAAAGAGATGCATTTGGAGTGTTTCAACCCATCCTGTAATATTCAAAGCAAACTTACTCTCTACCCATGTATCCATCTAATAGGTTTCACGTTTCTAATGAAAGTAGTTCTACGTCATTTTCATAACTTTCACCCATCTTTGTCTATATAAACTGTCATTTTCTTCATTTCATTTTTTCATATTCATTTTTTTAATACAACATATTATGATATCAATACATTATATTTTATAATTTTAGATTTAAACAATTCAAATATCAATACATTACAACTTAAGTAAATAAAATTAATCATAAAAAATAAGCATATCTCTTATTTTAGTGTTTAAAACATTTGGAGTGTTTTAACCCATACTATAATGTTAAAACCAAACTTAGCTCTTTACCCATGTATCCGTCTAATAGGTTTAATGTTTCTTATAAAAGTAGTTCTACGTCATTTTCACATTTTGTTTTATTTTCATAACTTTAACCCATCTTTGTCTATATAAACTGTCATTTTCTTTTTTTCTTTTTTTCATGTTCAATTTTCTAAAACAACATATTATGATATCAATACATTATATTTTATAATTTTAGATTTTAAAAGTTTAAATATTCTCTCATTTTAGTGTTTAAAACATATATCTTATATTAAAAATTGTATAAAATAAGTCATTCACTCTACCAATGGTGATTTGGTGTAATTAACCTAGCCACCTTGAGAAGGCTATTATGTTAAACAAATACATTAAATAGCTAATTAATATGTATATGTATATGTCATTTTAATTTAAAGAGATGCATTTGGAGTGTTTCAACCCATCTTGTAATATTCAAAGCAAACTTACTCTCTACCCATGTATCCATCTAATAGGTTTCACGTTTCTAATGAAAGTAGTTCTACGTCATTTTCACATTTTATTTTGTTTTCATAACTTTATCCCATCTTTGTCTATATAAACTGTCATTTTCTTCATTTCATTTTTTCATATTCATTTTTTTAATACAACATATTATGATATCAATACATTATATTTTATAATTTTAGATTTAAACAATTCAAATATCAATACATTACAACTTAAGTAAATAAAATTAATCATAAAAAATAAGCATATCTCTTATTTTAGTGTTTAAAACATTTGGAGTGTTTTAACCCATACTATAATGTTAAAACCAAACTTAGCTCTTTACCCATGTATCCGTCTAATAGGTTTAATGTTTCTTATAAAAGTAGTTCTACGTCATTTTCACATTTTGTTTTGTTTTCATAACTTTAACCCATCTTTGTCTATATAAACTGTCATTTTCTTTATTTCATTTTTTCATGTTCATTTTTTAAAACAACATATTATGATATCAATACATTATATTTTATAATTTTAGATTTAAAAGTTTAAATATCCTCTCATTTTAGTGTTTAAAACATATATCTTATATTAAAAATTGTATAAAATAAGTCATTCACTCTACCAATGGTGATTTGGTGTAATTAACCTAGCCACCTTGAGAAGGCTATTATGTTAAACAAATACATTAAATAGCAAATTAATATGTATATGTATATGTCATTTTAATTTAAAGAGATGCATTTGGAGTGTTTCAACCCATCTTGTAATATTCAAAGCAAACTTACTCTCTACCCATGTATCCATCTAATAGGTTTCACGTTTCTAATGAAAGTAGTTCTACGTCATTTTCACATTTTATTTTGTTTTCATAACTTTATCCCATCTTTGTCTATATAAACTGTCATTTTCTTCATTTCATTTTTTCATATTCATTTTTTTAATACAACATATTATGATATCAATACATTATATTTTATAATTTTAGATTTAAACAATTCAAATATCAATACATTACAACTTAAGTAAATAAAATTAATCATAAAAAATAAGCATATCTCTTATTTTAGTGTTTAAAACATTTGGAGTGTTTTAACCCATACTATAATGTTAAAACCAAACTTAGCTCTTTACCCATGTATCCGTCTAATAGGTTTAATGTTTCTTATAAAAGTAGTTCTACGTCATTTTCACATTTTGTTTTGTTTTCATAACTTTAACCCATCTTTGTCTATATAAACTGTCATTTTCTTTATTTCTTTTTTTCATGTTCAATTTTTTAAAACAACATATTATGATATCAATACATTATATTTTATAATTTTAGATTTAAAAAGTTCAAATATCCTCTCATTTTAGTGTTTAAAACATATATCTTATATTAAAAATTGTATAAAATAAGTCATTCACTCTACCAATGGTGATTTGGTGTAATTAACCTAGCCACCTTGAGAAGGCTATTATGTTAAACAAATACATTAAATAGCAAATTAATATGTATATGTATATGTCATTTTAATTTAAAGAGATGCATTTGGAGTGTTTCAACCCATCTTGTAATATTCAAAGCAAACTTACTCTCTACCCATGTATCCATCTAATAGGTTTCACGTTTCTAATGAAAGTAGTTCTACGTCATTTTCACATTTTATTTTGTTTTCATAACTTTATCCCATCTTTGTCTATATAAACTGTCATTTTCTTCATTTCATTTTTTCATATTCATTTTTTTAATACAACATATTATGATATCAATACATTATATTTTATAATTTTAGATTTAAACAATTCAAATATCAATACATTACAACTTAAGTAAATAAAATTAATCATAAAAAAAAGCATATCTCTTATTTTAGTGTTTAAAACATTTGGAGTGTTTTAACCCATACTATAATGTTAAAACCAAACTTAGCTCTTTACCCATGTATCCGTCTAATAGGTTTAATGTTTCTTATAAAAGTAGTTCTACGTCATTTTCACATTTTGTTTTATTTTCATAACTTTAACCCATCTTTGTCTATATAAACTGTCATTTTCTTTATTTCTTTTTTTCATGTTCAATTTTCTAAAACAACATATTATGATATCAATACATTATATTTTATAATTTTAGATTTAAAAAGTTTAAATATCCTCTCATTTTAGTGTTTAAAACATATATCTTATATTAAAAATGGTATAAAATAAGTCATTCACTCTACCAATGGTGATTTGGTGTAATTAACCTAGCCACCTTGAGAAGGCTATTATGTTAAACAAATACATTAAGTAGCTAATTAATATGTATATGTATATGTCATTTTAATTTAAAGAGATGCATTTGGAGTGTTTCAACCCATCTTGTAATATTCAAAGCAAACTTACTCTCTACCCATGTATCCATCTAATAGGTTTCACGTTTCTAATGAAAGTAGTTCTACGTCATTTTCACATTTTATTTTGTTTTCATAACTTTATCCCATCTTTGTCTATATAAACTGTCATTTTCTTCATTTCATTTTTTCATATTCATTTTTTTAATACAACATATTATGATATCAATACATTATATTTTATAATTTTAGATTTAAACAATTCAAATATCAATACATTACAACTTAAGTAAATAAAATTAATCATAAAAAAAAAGCATATCTCTTATTTTAGTGTTTAAAACATTTGGAGTGTTTTAACCCATACTATAATGTTAAAACCAAACTTAGCTCTTTACCCATGTATCCGTCTAATAGGTTTAATGTTTCTTATAAAAGTAGTTCTACGTCATTTTCACATTTTGTTTTATTTTCATAACTTTAACCCATCTTTGTCTATATAAACTGTCATTTTCTTTATTTCTTTTTTCATGTTCAATTTTCTAAAACAACATATTATGATATCAATACATTATATTTTATAATTTTAGATTTTAAAAGTTTAAATATTCTCTCATTTTAGTGTTTAAAACATATATCTTATATTAAAAATTGTATAAAATAAGTCATTCACTCTACCAATGGTGATTTGGTGTAATTAACCTAGCCACCTTGAGAAGGCTATTATGTTAAACAAATACATTAAATAGCTAATTAATATGTATATGTATATGTCATTTTAATTTAAAGAGATGCATTTGGAGTGTTTCAACCCATCTTGTAATATTCAAAGCAAACTTACTCTCTACCCATGTATCCATCTAATAGGTTTCACGTTTCTAATGAAAGTAGTTCTACGTCATTTTCACATTTTATTTTGTTTTCATAACTTTATCCCATCTTTGTCTATATAAACTGTCATTTTCTTCATTTCATTTTTTCATATTCATTTTTTTAATACAACATATTATGATATCAATACATTATATTTTATAATTTTAGATTTAAACAATTCAAATATCAATACATTACAACTTAAGTAAATAAAATTAATCATAAAAAATAAGCATATCTCTTATTTTAGTGTTTAAAACATTTGGAGTGTTTTAACCCATACTATAATGTTAAAACCAAACTTAGCTCTTTACCCATGTATCCGTCTAATAGGTTTAATGTTTCTAATAAAAGTAGTTCTACGTCATTTTCACATTTTTTTTGTTTTCATAACTTTAACCCATCTTTGTCTATATAAACTGTCATTTTCTTTATTTCTATTTTTCATGTTCAATTTTTTAAAACAACATATTATGATATCAATACATTATATTTTATATTTTTAGATTTAAAAAATTCAAATATTCTCTCATTTTAATGTTTAAAACATATATCTTATATTAAAAATGGTATAAAATAAGTCATTCACTCTACCAATGGTGATTTGGTGTAATTAACCTAGCCACCTTGAGAAGGCTATTATGTTAAACAAATACATTAAATAGCAATTAATATGTATATGTATATGTCATTTTAATTTAAAGAGATGCATTTGGAGTGTTTCAACCCATCTTGTAATATTCAAAGCAAACTTACTCTCTACCCATGTATCCATCTAATAGGTTTCACGTTTCTAATGAAAGTAGTTCTACGTCATTTTCACATTTTATTTGTTTTCATAACTTTATCCCATCTTTGTCTATATAAACTGTCATTTTCTTCATTTCATTTTTTCATATTCATTTTTTTAATACAACATATTATGATATCAATACATTATATTTTATAATTTTAGATTTAAACAATTCAAATATCAATACATTACAACTTAAGTAAATAAAATTAATCATAAAAAATAAGCATATCTCTTATTTTAGTGTTTAAAACATTTGGAGTGTTTTAACCCATACTATAATGTTAAAACCAAACTTAGCTCTTTACCCATGTATCCGTCTAATAGGTTTAATGTTTCTTATAAAAGTAGTTCTACGTCATTTTCACATTTTGTTTTATTTTCATAACTTTAACCCATCTTTGTCTATATAAACTGTCATTTTCTTTATTTCTTTTTTTCATGTTCAATTTTCTAAAACAACATATTATGATATCAATACATTATATTTTATAATTTTAGATTTTAAAAGTTTAAATATTCTCTCATTTTAGTGTTTAAAACATATATCTTATATTAAAAATTGTATAAAATAAGTCATTCACTCTACCAATGGTGATTTGGTGTAATTAACCTAGCCACCTTGAGAAGGCTATTATGTTAAACAAATACATTAAATAGCTAATTAATATGTATATGTATATGTCATTTTAATTTAAAGAGATGCATTTGGAGTGTTTCAACCCATCTTGTAATATTCAAAGCAAACTTACTCTCTACCCATGTATCCATCTAATAGGTTTCACGTTTCTAATGAAAGTAGTTCTACGTCATTTTCACATTTTATTTTGTTTTCATAACTTTATCCCATCTTTGTCTATATAAACTGTCATTTTCTTCATTTCATTTTTTCATATTCATTTTTTTAATACAACATATTATGATATCAATACATTATATTTTATAATTTTAGATTTAAACAATTCAAATATCAATACATTACAACTTAAGTAAATAAAATTAATCATAAAAAATAAGCATATCTCTTATTTTAGTGTTTAAAACATTTGGAGTGTTTTAACCCATACTATAATGTTAAAACCAAACTTAGCTCTTTACCCATGTATCCGTCTAATAGGTTTAATGTTTCTTATAAAAGTAGTTCTACGTCATTTTCACATTTTGTTTTATTTTCATAACTTTAACCCATCTTTGTCTATATAAACTGTCATTTTCTTTATTTCTTTTTTTCATGTTCAATTTTCTAAAACAACATATTATGATATCAATACATTATATTTTATAATTTTAGATTTTAAAAGTTTAAATATTCTCTCATTTTAGTGTTTAAAACATATATCTTATATTAAAAATGGTATAAAATAAGTCATTCACTCTACCAATGGTGATTTGGTGTAATTAACCTAGCCACCTTGAGAAGGCTATTATGTTAAACAAATACATTAAATAGCTAATTAATATGTATATGTATATGTCATTTTAATTTAAAGAGATGCATTTGGAGTGTTTCAACCCATCTTGTAATATTCAAAGCAAACTTACTCTCTACCCATGTATCCATCTAATAGGTTTCACGTTTCTAATGAAAGTAGTTCTACGTCATTTTCACATTTTATTTTGTTTTCATAACTTTATCCCATCTTTGTCTATATAAACTGTCATTTTCTTCATTTCATTTTTTCATATTCATTTTTTTAATACAACATATTATGATATCAATACATTATATTTTATAATTTTAGATTTAAACAATTCAAATATCAATACATTACAACTTAAGTAAATAAAATTAATCATAAAAAATAAGCATATCTCTTATTTTAGTGTTTAAAACATTTGGAGTGTTTTAACCCATACTATAATGTTAAAACCAAACTTAGCTCTTTACCCATGTATCCGTCTAATAGGTTTAATGTTTCTTATAAAAGTAGTTCTACGTCATTTTCACATTTTGTTTTATTTTCATAACTTTAACCCATCTTTGTCTATATAAACTGTCATTTTCTTTATTTCTTTTTTTCATGTTCAATTTTCTAAAACAACATATTATGATATCAATACATTATATTTTATAATTTTAGATTTTAAAAGTTTAAATATTCTCTCATTTTAGTGTTTAAAACATATATCTTATATTAAAAATTGTATAAAATAAGTCATTCACTCTACCAATGGTGATTTGGTGTAATTAACCTAGCCACCTTGAGAAGGCTATTATGTTAAACAAATACATTAAATAGCTAATTAATATGTATATGTATATGTCATTTTAATTTAAAGAGATGCATTTGGAGTGTTTCAACCCATCTTGTAATATTCAAAGCAAACTTACTCTCTACCCATGTATCCATCTAATAGGTTTCACGTTTCTAATGAAAGTAGTTCTACGTCATTTTCATAACTTTCACCCATCTTTGTCTATATAAACTGTCATTTTCTTCATTTCATTTTTTCATATTCATTTTTTTAATACAACATATTATGATATCAATACATTATATTTTATAATTTTAGATTTAAACAATTCAAATATCAATACATTACAACTTAAGTAAATAAAATTAATCATAAAAAATAAGCATATCTCTTATTTTAGTGTTTAAAACATTTGGAGTGTTTTAACCCATACTATAATGTTAAAACCAAACTTAGCTCTTTACCCATGTATCCGTCTAATAGGTTTAATGTTTCTTATAAAAGTAGTTCTACGTCATTTTCACATTTTGTTTTATTTTCATAACTTTAACCCATCTTTGTCTATATAAACTGTCATTTTCTTTATTTCTTTTTTCATGTTCAATTTTCTAAAACAACATATTATGATATCAATACATTATATTTTATAATTTTAGATTTTAAAAGTTTAAATATCCTCTCATTTTAGTGTTTAAAACATATATCTTATATTAAAAATGGTATAAAATAAGTCATTCACTCTACCAATGGTGATTTGGTGTAATTAACCTAGCCACCTTGAGAAGGCTATTATGTTAAACAAATACATTAAATAGCAAATTAATATGTATATGTATATGTCATTTTAATTTAAAGAGATGCATTTGGAGTGTTTCAACCCATCTTGTAATATTCAAAGCAAACTTACTCTCTACCCATGTATCCATCTAATAGGTTTCACGTTTCTAATGAAAGTAGTTCTACGTCATTTTCACATTTTATTTTGTTTTCATAACTTTATCCCATCTTTGTCTATATAAACTGTCATTTTCTTCATTTCATTTTTTCATATTCATTTTTTTAATACAACATATTATGATATCAATACATTATATTTTATAATTTTAGATTTAAACAATTCAAATATCAATACATTACAACTTAAGTAAATAAAATTAATCATAAAAAAAAGCATATCTCTTATTTTAGTGTTTAAAACATTTGGAGTGTTTTAACCCATACTATAATGTTAAAACCAAACTTAGCTCTTTACCCATGTATCCGTCTAATAGGTTTAATGTTTCTTATAAAAGTAGTTCTACGTCATTTTCACATTTTGTTTTATTTTCATAACTTTAACCCATCTTTGTCTATATAAACTGTCATTTTCTTTATTTCTTTTTTTCATGTTCAATTTTCTAAAACAACATATTATGATATCAATACATTATATTTTATAATTTTAGATTTAAAAAGTTTAAATATTCTCTCATTTTAGTGTTTAAAACATATATCTTATATTAAAAATGGTATAAAATAAGTCATTCACTCTACCAATGGTGATTTGGTGTAATTAACCTAGCCACCTTGAGAAGGCTATTATGTTAAACAAATACATTAAATAGCTAATTAATATGTATATGTATATGTCATTTTAATTTAAAGAGATGCATTTGGAGTGTTTCAACCCATCTTGTAATATTCAAAGCAAACTTACTCTCTACCCATGTATCCATCTAATAGGTTTCACGTTTCTAATGAAAGTAGTTCTACGTCATTTTCACATTTTATTTTGTTTTCATAACTTTATCCCATCTTTGTCTATATAAACTGTCATTTTCTTCATTTCATTTTTTCATATTCATTTTTTTAATACAACATATTATGATATCAATACATTATATTTTATAATTTTAGATTTAAACAATTCAAATATCAATACATTACAACTTAAGTAAATAAAATTAATCATAAAAAAAAAAGCATATCCCTTATTTTAGTGTTAAAACATTTGGAGTGTTTTAACCCATACTATAATGTTAAAACCAAACTTAGCTCTTTACCCATGTATCCGTCTAATAGGTTTAATGTTTCTTATAAAAGTAGTTCTACGTCATTTTCACATTTTGTTTTATTTTCATAACTTTAACCCATCTTTGTCTATATAAACTGTCATTTTCTTTATTTCTTTTTTTCATGTTCAATTTTCTAAAACAACATATTATGATATCAATACATTATATTTTATAATTTTAGATTTTAAAAGTTTAAATATTCTCTCATTTTAGTGTTTAAAACATATATCTTATATTAAAAATTGTATAAAATAAGTCATTCACTCTACCAATGGTGATTTGGTGTAATTAACCTAGCCACCTTGAGAAGGCTATTATGTTAAACAAATACATTAAATAGCAAATTAATATGTATATGTATATGTCATTTTAATTTAAAGAGATGCATTTGGAGTGTTTCAACCCATCTTGTAATATTCAAAGCAAACTTACTCTCTACCCATGTATCCATCTAATAGGTTTCACGTTTCTAATGAAAGTAGTTCTACGTCATTTTCATAACTTTCACCCATCTTTGTCTATATAAACTGTCATTTTCTTCATTTCATTTTTTCATATTCATTTTTTTAATACAACATATTATGATATCAATACATTATATTTTATAATTTTAGATTTAAACAATTCAAATATCAATACATTACAACTTAAGTAAATAAAATTAATCATAAAAAATAAGCATATCTCTTATTTTAGTGTTTAAAACATTTGGAGTGTTTTAACCCATACTATAATGTTAAAACCAAACTTAGCTCTTTACCCATGTATCCGTCTAATAGGTTTAATGTTTCTTATAAAAGTAGTTCTACGTCATTTTCACATTTTGTTTTGTTTTCATAACTTTAACCCATCTTTGTCTATATAAACTGTCATTTTCTTTATTTCTTTTTTCATGTTCATTTTTTAAAACAACATATTATGATATCAATACATTATATTTTATAATTTTAGATTTAAAAGTTTAAATATCCTCTCATTTTAGTGTTTAAAACATATATCTTATATTAAAAATGGTATAAAATAAGTCATTCACTCTACCAATGGTGATTTGGTGTAATTAACCTAGCCACCTTGAGAAGGCTATTATGTTAAACAAATACATTAAATAGCTAATTAATATGTATATGTATATGTCATTTTAATTTAAAGAGATGCATTTGGAGTGTTTCAACCCATCTTGTAATATTCAAAGCAAACTTACTCTCTACCCATGTATCCATCTAATAGGTTTCACGTTTCTAATGAAAGTAGTTCTACGTCATTTTCACATTTTATTTTGTTTTCATAACTTTATCCCATCTTTGTCTATATAAACTGTCATTTTCTTCATTTCATTTTTTCATATTCATTTTTTTAATACAACATATTATGATATCAATACATTATATTTTATAATTTTAGATTTAAACAATTCAAATATCAATACATTACAACTTAAGTAAATAAAATTAATCATAAAAAAAAAAGCATATCCCTTATTTTAGTGTTAAAACATTTGGAGTGTTTTAACCCATACTATAATGTTAAAACCAAACTTAGCTCTTTACCCATGTATCCGTCTAATAGGTTTAATGTTTCTTATAAAAGTAGTTCTACGTCATTTTCACATTTTGTTTTATTTTCATAACTTTAACCCATCTTTGTCTATATAAACTGTCATTTTCTTTATTTCTTTTTTTCATGTTCAATTTTCTAAAACAACATATTATGATATCAATACATTATATTTTATAATTTTAGATTTTAAAAGTTTAAATATTCTCTCATTTTAGTGTTTAAAACATATATCTTATATTAAAAATTGTATAAAATAAGTCATTCACTCTACCAATGGTGATTTGGTGTAATTAACCTAGCCACCTTGAGAAGGCTATTATGTTAAACAAATACATTAAATAGCAAATTAATATGTATATGTATATGTCATTTTAATTTAAAGAGATGCATTTCGAGTGTTTCAACCCATCTTGTAATATTCAAAGCAAACTTATCTCTCTACCCATGTATCCATCTAATAGGTTTCACGTTTCTAATGAAAGTAGTTCTACGTCATTTTCATAACTTTCACCCATCTTTGTCTATATAAACTGTCATTTTCTTCATTTCATTTTTTCATATTCATTTTTTTAATACAACATATTATGATATCAATACATTATATTTTATAATTTTAGATTTAAACAATTCAAATATCAATACATTACAACTTAAGTAAATAAAATTAATCATAAAAAATAAGCATATCTCTTATTTTAGTGTTTAAAACATTTGGAGTGTTTTAACCCATACTATAATGTTAAAACCAAACTTAGCTCTTTACCCATGTATCCGTTAATAGGTTTAATGTTTCTTATAAAAGTAGTTCTACGTCATTTTCACATTTTGTTTTGTTTTCATAACTTTAACCCATCTTTGTCTATATAAACTGTCATTTTCTTTATTTCTTTTTTCATGTTCATTTTTTAAAACAACATATTATGATATCAATACATTATATTTTATAATTTTAGATTTAAAAGTTTAAATATCCTCTCATTTTAGTGTTTAAAACATATATCTTATATTAAAAATGGTATAAAATAAGTCATTCACTCTACCAATGGTGATTTGGTGTAATTAACCTAGCCACCTTGAGAAGGCTATTATGTTAAACAAATACATTAAATAGCAAAATAATGTATATGTATATGTCATTTTAATTTAAAGAGATGCATTTGGAGTGTTTCAACCCATCTTGTAATATTCAAAGCAAACTTACTCTCTACCCATGTATCCATCTAATAGGTTTCACGTTTCTAATGAAAGTAGTTCTACGTCATTTTCACATTTTATTTTGTTTTCATAACTTTATCCCATCTTTGTCTATATAAACTGTCATTTTCTTCATTTCATTTTTTCATATTCATTTTTTTAATACAACATATTATGATATCAATACATTATATTTTATAATTTTAGATTTAAACAATTCAAATATCAATACATTACAACTTAAGTAAATAAAATTAATCATAAAAAATAAGCATATCTCTTATTTTAGTGTTTAAAACATTTGGAGTGTTTTAACCCATACTATAATGTTAAAACCAAACTTAGCTCTTTACCCATGTATCCGTCTAATAGGTTTAATGTTTCTTATAAAAGTAGTTCTACGTCATTTTCACATTTTGTTTTGTTTTCATAACTTTAACCCATCTTTGTCTATATAAACTGTCATTTTCTTTATTTCTTTTTTCATGTTCAATTTTCTAAAACAACATATTATGATATCAATACATTATATTTTATAATTTTAGATTTTAAAAGTTTAAATATTCTCTCATTTTAGTGTTTAAAACATATATCTTATATTAAAAATGGTATAAAATAAGTCATTCACTCTACCAATGGTGATTTGGTGTAATTAACCTAGCCACCTTGAGAAGGCTATTATGTTAAACAAATACATTAAATAGCAAATTAATATGTATATGTATATGTCATTTTAATTTAAAGAGATGCATTTGGAGTGTTTCAACCCATCTTGTAATATTCAAAGCAAACTTACTCTCTACCCATGTATCCATCTAATAGGTTTCACGTTTCTAATGAAAGTAGTTCTACGTCATTTTCACATTTTATTTTGTTTTCATAACTTTATCCCATCTTTGTCTATATAAACTGTCATTTTCTTCATTTCATTTTTTCATATTCATTTTTTTAATACAACATATTATGATATCAATACATTATATTTTATAATTTTAGATTTAAACAATTCAAATATCAATACATTACAACTTAAGTAAATAAAATTAATCATAAAAAAAAGCATATCTCTTATTTTAGTGTTTAAAACATTTGGAGTGTTTTAACCCATACTATAATGTTAAAACCAAACTTAGCTCTTTACCCATGTATCCGTCTAATAGGTTTAATGTTTCTTATAAAAGTAGTTCTACGTCATTTTCACATTTTGTTTTATTTTCATAACTTTAACCCATCTTTGTCTATATAAACTGTCATTTTCTTTATTTCTTTTTTTCATGTTCAATTTTCTAAAACAACATATTATGATATCAATACATTATATTTTATAATTTTAGATTTTAAAAGTTTAAATATTCTCTCATTTTAGTGTTTAAAACATATATCTTATATTAAAAATTGTATAAAATAAGTCATTCACTCTACCAATGGTGATTTGGTGTAATTAACCTAGCCACCTTGAGAAGGCTATTATGTTAAACAAATACATTAAATAGCAAATTAATATGTATATGTATATGTCATTTTAATTTAAAGAGATGCATTTGGAGTGTTTCAACCCATCTTGTAATATTCAAAGCAAACTTACTCTCTACCCATGTATCCATCTAATAGGTTTCACGTTTCTAATGAAAGTAGTTCTACGTCATTTTCACATTTTATTTTGTTTTCATAACTTTATCCCATCTTTGTCTATATAAACTGTCATTTTCTTCATTTCATTTTTTCATATTCATTTTTTTAATACAACATATTATGATATCAATACATTATATTTTATAATTTTAGATTTAAACAATTCAAATATCAATACATTACAACTTAAGTAAATAAAATTAATCATAAAAAAAAAGCATATCCCTTATTTTAGTGTTAAAACATTTGGAGTGTTTTAACCCATACTATAATGTTAAAACCAAACTTAGCTCTTTACCCATGTATCCGTCTAATAGGTTTAATGTTTCTTATAAAAGTAGTTCTACGTCATTTTCACATTTTGTTTTATTTTCATAACTTTAACCCATCTTTGTCTATATAAACTGTCATTTTCTTTATTTCTTTTTTCATGTTCAATTTTCTAAAACAACATATTATGATATCAATACATTATATTTTATAATTTTAGATTTAAAAGTTTAAATATCCTCTCATTTTAGTGTTTAAAACATATATCTTATATTAAAAATGGTATAAAATAAGTCATTCACTCTACCAATGGTGATTTGGTGTAATTAACCTAGCCACCTTGAGAAGGCTATTATGTTAAACAAATACATTAAATAGCTAATTAATATGTATATGTATATGTCATTTTAATTTAAAGAGATGCATTTGGAGTGTTTCAACCCATCTTGTAATATTCAAAGCAAACTTACTCTCTACCCATGTATCCATCTAATAGGTTTCACGTTTCTAATGAAAGTAGTTCTACGTCATTTTCACATTTTATTTTGTTTTCATAACTTTATCCCATCTTTGTCTATATAAACTGTCATTTTCTTCATTTCATTTTTTCATATTCATTTTTTTAATACAACATATTATGATATCAATACATTATATTTTATAATTTTAGATTTAAACAATTCAAATATCAATACATTACAACTTAAGTAAATAAAATTAATCATAAAAAATAAGCATATCTCTTATTTTAGTGTTTAAAACATTTGGAGTGTTTTAACCCATACTATAATGTTAAAACCAAACTTAGCTCTTTACCCATGTATCCGTCTAATAGGTTTAATGTTTCTTATAAAAGTAGTTCTACGTCATTTTCACATTTTGTTTTATTTTCATAACTTTAACCCATCTTTGTCTATATAAACTGTCATTTTCTTCATTTCTTTTTTCATGTTCATTTTTTAAAACAACATATTATGATATCAATACATTATATTTTATAATTTTAGATTTTAAAAGTTTAAATATTCTCTCATTTTAGTGTTTAAAACATATATCTTATATTAAAAATGGTATAAAATAAGTCATTCACTCTACCAATGGTGATTTGGTGTAATTAACCTAGCCACCTTGAGAAGGCTATTATGTTAAACAAATACATTAAATAGCAAATTAATATGTATATGTATATGTCATTTTAATTTAAAGAGATGCATTTGGAGTGTTTCAACCCATCTTGTAATATTCAAAGCAAACTTACTCTCTACCCATGTATCCATCTAATAGGTTTCACGTTTCTAATGAAAGTAGTTCTACGTCATTTTCACATTTTATTTTGTTTTCATAACTTTATCCCATCTTTGTCTATATAAACTGTCATTTTCTTCATTTCATTTTTTCATATTCATTTTTTTAATACAACATATTATGATATCAATACATTATATTTTATAATTTTAGATTTAAACAATTCAAATATCAATACATTACAACTTAAGTAAATAAAATTAATCATAAAAAAAAAGCATATCTCTTATTTTAGTGTTTAAAACATTTGGAGTGTTTTAACCCATACTATAATGTTAAAACCAAACTTAGCTCTTTACCCATGTATCCGTCTAATAGGTTTAATGTTTCTTATAAAAGTAGTTCTACGTCATTTTCACATTTTGTTTTATTTTCATAACTTTAACCCATCTTTGTCTATATAAACTGTCATTTTCTTTATTTCTTTTTTTCATGTTCAATTTTCTAAAACAACATATTATGATATCAATACATTATATTTTATAATTTTAGATTTTAAAAGTTTAAATATTCTCTCATTTTAGTGTTTAAAACATATATCTTATATTAAAAATTGTATAAAATAAGTCATTCACTCTACCAATGGTGATTTGGTGTAATTAACCTAGCCACCTTGAGAAGGCTATTATGTTAAACAAATACATTAAATAGCTAATTAATATGTATATGTATATGTCATTTTAATTTAAAGAGATGCATTTGGAGTGTTTCAACCCATCTTGTAATATTCAAAGCAAACTTACTCTCTACCCATGTATCCATCTAATAGGTTTCACGTTTCTAATGAAAGTAGTTCTACGTCATTTTCACATTTTATTTTGTTTTCATAACTTTATCCCATCTTTGTCTATATAAACTGTCATTTTCTTCATTTCATTTTTTCATATTCATTTTTTTAATACAACATATTATGATATCAATACATTATATTTTATAATTTTAGATTTAAACAATTCAAATATCAATACATTACAACTTAAGTAAATAAAATTAATCATAAAAAAAAAGCATATCTCTTATTTTAGTGTTTAAAACATTTGGAGTGTTTTAACCCATACTATAATGTTAAAACCAAACTTAGCTCTTTACCCATGTATCCGTCTAATAGGTTTAATGTTTCTTATAAAAGTAGTTCTACGTCATTTTCACATTTTGTTTTATTTTCATAACTTTAACCCATCTTTGTCTATATAAACTGTCATTTTCTTTATTTCTTTTTTCATGTTCAATTTTCTAAAACAACATATTATGATATCAATACATTATATTTTATAATTTTAGATTTAAAAAGTTTAAATATCCTCTCATTTTAGTGTTTAAAACATATATCTTATATTAAAAATGGTATAAAATAAGTCATTCACTCTACCAATGGTGATTTGGTGTAATTAACCTAGCCACCTTGAGAAGGCTATTATGTTAAACAAATACATTAAATAGCTAATTAATATGTATATGTATATGTCATTTTAATTTAAAGAGATGCATTTGGAGTGTTTCAACCCATCTTGTAATATTCAAAGCAAACTTACTCTCTACCCATGTATCCATCTAATAGGTTTCACGTTTCTAATGAAAGTAGTTCTACGTCATTTTCACATTTTATTTTGTTTTCATAACTTTATCCCATCTTTGTCTATATAAACTGTCATTTTCTTCATTTCATTTTTTCATATTCATTTTTTTAATACAACATATTATGATATCAATACATTATATTTTATAATTTTAGATTTAAACAATTCAAATATCAATACATTACAACTTAAGTAAATAAAATTAATCATAAAAAATAAGCATATCTCTTATTTTAGTGTTTAAAACATTTGGAGTGTTTTAACCCATACTATAATGTTAAAACCAAACTTAGCTCTTTACCCATGTATCCGTCTAATAGGTTTAATGTTTCTTATAAAAGTAGTTCTACGTCATTTTCACATTTTGTTTTATTTTCATAACTTTAACCCATCTTTGTCTATATAAACTGTCATTTTCTTCATTTCTTTTTTCATGTTCATTTTTTAAAACAACATATTATGATATCAATACATTATATTTTATAATTTTAGATTTAAAAGTTTAAATATCTCTCATTTTAGTGTTTAAAACATATATCTTATATTAAAAATGGTATAAAATAAGTCATTCACTCTACCAATGGTGATTTGGTGTAATTAACCTAGCCACCTTGAGAAGGCTATTATGTTAAACAAATACATTAAGTAGCTAATTAATATGTATATGTATATGTCATTTTAATTTAAAGAGATGCATTTGGAGTGTTTCAACCCATCCTGAAATATTCAAAGCAAACTTACTCTCTACCCATGTATCCATCTAATAGGTTTCACGTTTCTAATGAAAGTAGTTCTACGTCATTTTCATAACTTTATCCCATCTTTGTCTATATAAACTGTCATTTTCTTCATTTCATTTTTTCATATTCATTTTTTTAATACAACATATTATGATATCAATACATTATATTTTATAATTTTAGATTTAAACAATTCAAATATCAATACATTACAACTTAAGTAAATAAAATTAATCATAAAAAATAAGCATATCTCTTATTTTAGTGTTTAAAACATTTGGAGTGTTTTAACCCATACTATAATGTTAAAACCAAACTTAGCTCTTTACCCATGTATCCGTCTAATAGGTTTAATGTTTCTTATAAAAGTAGTTCTACGTCATTTTCACATTTTGTTTTATTTTCATAACTTTAACCCATCTTTGTCTATATAAACTGTCATTTTCTTTATTTCTTTTTTTCATGTTCAATTTTCTAAAACAACATATTATGATATCAATACATTATATTTTATAATTTTAGATTTAAAAAGTTTAAATATCCTCTCATTTTAGTGTTTAAAACATATATCTTATATTAAAAATGGTATAAAATAAGTCATTCACTCTACCAATGGTGATTTGGTGTAATTAACCTAGCCACCTTGAGAAGGCTATTATGTTAAACAAATACATTAAGTAGCTAATTAATATGTATATGTATATGTCATTTTAATTTAAAGAGATGCATTTGGAGTGTTTCAACCCATCCTGTAATATTCAAAGCAAACTTATCTCTCTACCCATGTATCCATCTAATAGGTTTCACGTTTCTAATGAAAGTAGTTCTACGTCATTTTCATAACTTTCACCCATCTTTGTCTATATAAACTGTCATTTTCTTCATTTCATTTTTTCATATTCATTTTTTTAATACAACATATTATGATATCAATACATTATATTTTATAATTTTAGATTTAA